>NW_020955858.1:394103-397641 GCF_003031625.1 Empidonax traillii
CCCCCCTTTTCATTAAGGATATGATTTAAGTTACCAATTTTGTAAAATTGTATAAATTGTACATAACATAATTTTATAAACATGTACATAGCAATGGTCTGGAACATCTCTGTGCTGGTACGTACATTTACTCGGGATAAATAGACACCAGCACTGGCTGCCCAGAGAAGTTGTGGCTTGGATAGTAGTTTGGATATTAGGAGAAGGTTTTTCACCCAAAAAGGTGGTTGAGCACTAGAACAGGCTACCCAGGGAAGCGGTCACAGCACCAATCCTGTCTGAGTTCAGGAAATGTTTGGATAATGCTCTCGGGGACATGGAGTGATTTTTGGGATTGTTCTACATGGGACCAGAAGTTGGACTCGTTGATTCTTGGGATCCCTTTGAACTTAGGATATTATATGATTCCTGCAAATTGCTGGGTTGCTCTGGTGACCTGTGGCAAGTCTGCACAATTTATGAAAATTTTACTGAAAAGCAAAACCACCATCAGTTTACTTTAGATCTGCTCAGGAACTGCAGCTGGGCTGGTGACTCTGCAGTTCAGGAGCCACTCCTAAATCAAACACCATGTGCTGTACAAACACCATAGGCATTCCTACCTGAGGCCTTCCAGACATTTATCAGCTCCGCCCGCTTTCTCAGAATGCATGGTTGATGGCTTCTGTCTGAGATCTGAGTTGGCTTTGGACAGGCCCCAGGACACCATCAGAAGCCAAGGAAACAGAATGTCTGCTGGCCAACACAGTAAGTGTTCCATCCCCCATGAATGAATGGGGGGAGGCATCCCTGGGATACAGATTTAACCACTCGTATTGCCATTGGTTAAAACAACCCAACAAGCCTATCAGTGCCCATATTCCCAAGAAACCCAATTATTCTCCTTATACCCATGTTCATTGACTTCTTTTGCATGTTTACGTCATGTTCAGCTTAGCTCGTAGGGCATTTCCCAATGTTCACACTCTTTCAGAAATGCCTTGTTCCCTTTGGGACATTTTCTCTGTTATTTTCTGGGCAATTAAAGTTTCACTAAAATAAAAGCAAGGGATGGAGTTCCTGCTTTTTTCTTTCTTTACAGTGCTGTGGACTTTCCACTGCTGCTCAGCAATCAGAGTTCCACTAAAGGGGTTAACATGAATGTGAACACATGATCAAGGCATGGAGCTGCCTCCAGGAGATTCAGGGTACCATCTGCAGAACATCTGTTAATTTTGGGTGGAGATTTTTAGAGCTGATGAGTCTCTGATTTCAGTATGAAGGATGTTATTTCACTGTTGTGATATGGCAGATTCAGAGAGCATGTTAGCAACATGCAACACTACTGGAGCCTGCAGCACAGGGCATGGCTGCAATCATCCTCTCACCATAGACCCTCAGAAATCTCCAGTGTTGTAATCACAAGTGGAAGGTTACTGGAGGACCAGTGTTTGTTCAGCCAAAGCAGTGCTATTCCAACAGTTGAATTTGTTTTAATATGTCCTGAACAGGCAAGGGAACACCTCCCTTTAGTGCCCAGCTCAGAACTTCCCAAGGGTGGTGTCTGGGAGAGAAGGAGTCACTTGGAGGTGGGACCCAGCCTATACTGAAGGCTCCAGCTTGCTTGTGAAGAGCTTGCAGCTCCTGCCCACACACCCACCAAGGGCTTTGCCCCTGGTCTCTCCACAGCTCACAGGGATTGAAGGCAAGCAAAGCTCTGCCTTCCTACTCACCCTAGCTGAGCATCCCCACCTCCTCCTCTGCTCCTGCCTCCAGAGTGTGTCATGGCCAAGCAGGCAGAAGGCAAAATTGCACTCTGGGTTTTGCTGGGGCCAATGAGGATTGCAACAGATTGTCCGCAGGACTGTGTGTAGTGGAGATGGTGCTGGGTATGAGAGGCTGGATGAGTATAGGCTAAGGGATGGGATGTGCAGTCACTGACTGGACTGGGAAGCTGAGAAGTTGGGGATCCAGAAGAGAAGGGGATGTTGGGGCAGGGAAGGAAGGATGCTGAGGAGCAGATTGGGATCCCAGCACACAGCACAGGCCGGTGACAGGATTACACCAAGGTTTTGTAAGGAGAGACAGGGCTTGGGGAACATCCATCCCAAGGCAAATACAATTCCCACTCTCTGACAGAGAAACCCAGCTCACCTCCCTGCACTGAACCCTGGCCTTGGTGGCCAAGGTCCTGTCACCCTCATGGGCTGTGGGACAGTAGCTATACAGAAGTGAAAGCTGGTAGGAAACACAGGACACATTCACAAGGGTTTACATTTAATTTACATTATCAAAGAGACCAGTTGCAGGGGGAAGTGGGGTGGGTGGGATTAGGCACACACAGAAAAAGGCATCTCTTCAAAGTTACAGTTGCCTTCCACAAAACAACAGCACAAAACACTCATTTCTGCCCTGCAGAAATCCCCCCTGGGACAGGAGTGATATGAAGCAGCAAGCTTGCTGGCAGGATCAGCCGCAGGACGAGTCGGATGGTACAGGCAGTGCCCGGCGGGCAGATGGCCAAACTCTGCACTGCTCACAGAGGATGATCCTTAGTGGGACCTGGCGCAGGAGGAAAAGTGCCACTGGGCTGCAGACAGTAGATCTCCCTGTGGGGATAAGGCACACAGTTTGGTCAGGATGTCCTCATTTCTGGCTGTGTTTTCTCCTAAGCAAAGGTTAGCATTGTAAAGTCCTGTTAATGCCCTCTGTTGTTGCTGTCACCTTTCTATGCTCTCCATTTCACTACAAGGATCTTGGTCATAGCCCTGTCTCTGATGGAGCACAAGGATGTCTACCCAAGGGAGTCTCAGGGATGAAAGTCCCACCATCATGGAGAATGGGTTTGCCCTTCAGGCTGGGGTAAGATTGAAGTGTCTGAACTGTTTGCATGTGATGTGCCAAATTTAAATATTTGGAGACCTGAAAGTGCATAACTCCTCCTAAAAAATGACTCTGTTACATTTTCAATTAGAGAAAAAAGATAAACAGATGGAGCACCTGGATGGTGCCTGGCTTCCACAAAGCTTGCAGTCCAGAGTTCAGGGTCCACCAACCACCCACCCCTTTTGTCCCTGGGATCTTTTGTGTTTACCCAGAAACATTGCCTATGCCATAAACTGGGGAGTCTTGGGAACAATGTGGAGCTCACAGAGTGGCCTTTGTTCAGTGGCACATTTTGCATTAGTGGACAGTTGAGAAAGACAAACCCAGGAGAATGTATCTGTTGAGCAATGGAGTTCAGACTCAGAAATCCTGGGATCTGGGGATGTGATGCAAACACTGGAAACATTGCCCCACACACTGCCCCTGATGGGGCATAAGGAAGAGTATGTTACCCCTCAGCTAGCTGCTCCTCGGCACTCTGTGTCCCCAAGCTCTTACCTCAGAGGCAGAGAGTGCAGGCTCAAGAGCTGGACTGATCTTCACTGAGGTTGATCTGTTCCAGGATCTGGCTGTACCTCCGGGTGAGGGCTTTGGTGTTTTTGGTGAGGTCTGTCAGAACTTGCTGCAAGCCATTGACATGATGGGAGAGGCGCTCCTCCAGATTGCTGTCTGC
>NW_020955859.1:0-1826 GCF_003031625.1 Empidonax traillii
CTGCCTTTCTTCAGCCTTTTCTGCCTTCTTCTTTTGCTCTTTTTCTCTGCTCTTCTTCACGTTCTTTGAACTGGTCAGACCTACTTGACTTGTCTTACCTTGTCCTTCAAGTTCTCTGCCCTTCTTCAATGTTTATTGCTCTTCTGCTCTTCTCTGCCATTCTCTGTCCCCTCTCCACCCCCTTTTTGTAGGGATCCCCCCTTCAACCACCAGTGTTTGCCCTTCTCTGCCTGTCCCTGTCAGTATTTCTTGTTTGGCCTCTCTGCTCCTTTCTGCTTGTCTCTGCCCTTCTCTGCCACTTTCCACTGGTCTCTATCCTTGCTTCACCTTGCTTTGTCTGTCTTGCTCTCCCTATCCTTCAGACTTCTTTACCCTTCAGACCCTTCTTCAGACTTCTTTATGTCTGTCTCTCTCCGTGTTTCTACTTTGCCTTCTTTATCCTTCTGTCTTCTTGCCCCATCTTCTCAGCCCATTTTTTGGCCTTTTCTGCCCTTCTTCGACCCTTCCTACCCTTCTTAACCCTTCTGCTCTGCTGACTCCCTTTTCCTTTGACTTTCTCCTCTGCTTCTCTTTCCCTTGAACCCTTGTCTCCTCCTTCTCATTCCACTCTATTACCCATCTGTCTTCACCCTTCTCCTTCACCCATCTTCTCTGCCCTTCTCTGCCTTTATTTCTCCTCCAGCCTTCTTTTCCCTTCTCCTCTGCCCTTCTTTTTTGCCTGTCTCTGCCCATCTTTGTGAATCTCTTGTCTGCCCTGCTCTGCCCTTCTTCTTTGACCTTCTCTGTCCTTTTTCTTTGCTCTTCTCCTATGTCCTTCTGCCCTTCCATCTTCTCTGTCCTTCTCTGCACATCCCCACTTGTCTTAGACCATCTCTATCTTCTCTGTCCCCCTTTCCCCCTTCTTCTTTCTTCTTTGGAATTCTTTCAGTGAAGAATTATGTTGAAGATGATAGGCTTGTTCAGGTAATACAAATCAGTTTCTTGTCTAACTGTATGTCAGAAGTTGATTGGATTTTTTTGGTAATTACTATTATTTTAGTAATTTATCAGAATTGGAACAATGTGTTCTAGTGTTTTAGTTTTTCAGTGGTGGTAGACGATTTTTTCTGAGTTTCTTATAATATCAAGGGAATACAAACAGGTTTGACTTCAATTACTGTTATTTCTGTTTATTATTATGCCAGGCAGTGTCTGAGACATCAGACTTGGTGATCCTATATAGTGCAGCTCTGGATAGAAACATAATGAAATCCTACAATACAGGAAATAATGGTTTTCTGATTAGCTGTGCGTGCATACAGGGCTCAGGGCTGCATGCACAAGATTTAGTTTGAGTTTGCTTTAGGAATGCAAGGAGGAGAAAGGAGAACAGATAAAAAAGTGTTTATTAAAATACATTTAATTCATAATTTTGGCCCAGTAAAACAAAATTTTAAGGGAAATGGAAGCAGAAATAGTAACTAAAATGTTACATGAAGTCCTGTTTTATTGATGACTGCTTCACTGCTGTTCCTGAGGTAGTTTAAGAAAGACTTCTCTGTTACCCCTCTATTCCCCCTTCCTTTCCCCCGTTTCTTTGGGTTTGGGTTTTTTTGGTTTGGGTTTTTTTGGTTTGGGGTTTTTTCCTTGCCTGTTCCAGTTTTTGTTAATTGAAAAAGCTATTGCTGATAGCAAACTATTAAAGTAGTGTTGCCATCTTTCTCATCCTTATACTGCTACTTAAACTTGTTCTGGAAGTCTCTTGATATGTAGACTGTGGTGAGATTTCTCCCTTGGATGAGTTTATGGTAGACTTACTGCAGCCTTAACTATGATACCTTTTTTTT
>NW_020955859.1:1847-3646 GCF_003031625.1 Empidonax traillii
TCAGCCTTTTCTGCCTTCTTCTTTTGCTCTTTTTCTCTGCTCTTCTTCACGTTCTTTGAACTGGTCAGACCTACTTGACTTGTCTTACCTTGTCCTTCAAGTTCTCTGCCCTTCTTCAATGTTTATTGCTCTTCTGCTCTTCTCTGCCATTCTCTGTCCCCTCTCCACCCCCTTTTTGTAGGGATCCCCTCTTCAACCACCAGTGTTTGCCCTTCTCTGCCTGTCCCTGTCAGTATTTCTTGTTTGGCCTCTCTGCTCCTTTCTGCTTGTCTTTGCCCTTCTCTGCCACTTTCCACTGGTCTCTATCCTTGCTTCACCTTGCTTTGTCTGTCTTGCTCTCCCTATCCTTCAGACTTCTTTACCCTTTATGTCTGTCTCTCTCCGTGTTTCTACTTTGCCTTCTTTATCCTTCTATCTTCTTGCCCCATCTTCTCAGCCCATTTTTTGGCCTTTTCTGCCCTTCTTCGACCCTTCCTACCCTTCTTAACCCTTCTGCTCTGCTGACTTCCTTTTCCTTTGACTTTCTCCTCTGCTTCTCTTTCCCTTGAACCCTTGTCTCCTCCTTCTCATTCCACTCTATTACCCATCTGTCTTCACCCTTCTCCTTCACCCATCTTCTCTGCCCTTCTCTGCCTTTATTTCTCCTCCAGCCTTCTTTTCCCTTCTCCTCTGCCCTTCTTTTTTGCCTATCTCTGCCCATCTTTGTGAATCTCTTCTTTTGTCTGCCCTGCTCTGCCCTTCTTCTTTGACCTTCTCTGTCCTTTTCCTTTGCTCTTCTCCTATGTCCTTCTGCCCTTCCATCTCCTCTGTCCTTCTCTGCACATCCCCACTTGTCTTAGACCATCTCTATCTTCTCTGTCCCCCTTTCCCCCTTCTTCTTTCTTCTTTGGAATTCTTTCAGTGAAGAATTATGTTGAAGATGATAGGCTTGTTCAGGTAATACAAATCAGTTTCTTGTCTAACTGTATGTCAGAAGTTGATTGGATTTTTTTGGTAATTACTATTATTTTAGTAATTTATCAGAATTGGAACAATGTGTTCTAGTGTTTTAGTTTTTCAGTGGTGGTAGACGATTTTTTCTGAGTTTCTTATAATATCAAGGGAATACAAACAGGTTTGACTTCAATTACTGTTATTTCCGTTTATTATTATGCCAGGCAGTGTCTGAGACATCAGACTTGGTGATCCTATATAGTGCAGCTCTGGATAGAAACATAATGAAATCCTACAATACAGGAAATAATGGTTTTCTGATTAGCTGTGCGTGCATACAGGGCTCAGGGCTGCATGCACAAGATTTAGTTTGAGTTTGCTTTAGGAATGCAAGGAGGAGAAAGGAGAACAGATAAAAAAGTGTTTATTAAAATACATTTAATTCATAATTTTGGCCCAGTAAAACAAAATTTTAAGGGAAATGGAAGCAGAAATAGTAACTAAAACGTTACATGAAGTCCTGTTTTATTGATGACTGCTTCACTGCTGTTCCTGAGGTAGTTTAAGAAAGACTTCTCTGTTACCCCTCTATTCCCCCTTCCTTTCCCCCGTTTCTTTGGGTTTGGGTTTTTTTGGTTTGGGTTTTTTTGGTTTGGGGTTTTTTCCTTGCCTGTTCTAGTTTTTGTTAATTGAAAAAGCTATTGCTGATAGCAAACTATTAAAGTAGTGTTGCCATCTTTCTCATCCTTATACTGCTACTTAAACTTGTTCTGGAAGTCTCTTGATATGTAGACTGTGGTGAGATTTCTCCCTTGGATGAGTTTATGGTAGACTTACTGCAGCCTTAACTATGATACCTTTTTTTT
>NW_020955859.1:3667-5097 GCF_003031625.1 Empidonax traillii
GAGAGCACTGAAGAAACACCGTGTAAAGATCTAAACAGTCCAGTGCCAGGGTCATTTTTGCTTACGTATATCTACTGTGATGATGTTTAAGGAAAAACTAGATAACATATAAGTGACTTGAGTCATCTGGGTGATAATTATGGTGCTGAAAATTTATTTGAAAGGCTGTGTTTTACCATCTTCGTTTGTGTATATTGCATTTTTAAAAATTAGTATGCAACTATTAGAAAAGGGATGTTTTTATCTTATAAAAAGCTATGTTAAAATCTGTTCTTTTCATAGGTAAGAAGACAGATCACTGCTGTTCTGACAGTGTTATCCCTGTTGCTCTATAAAGTAAAATACACAAATAATACAAAATATAAAATTTTTGCTATATAGTTCCTGCCCACCATTTTTCAAAACATGCAACACACATAAAAATCCATTCAGATTTCAGAACTAATTTCTACAGCTACATTGTTTCATTAATAGTTGTTGTCATCATCTGATTAACTTTCATGCCTAAATCAGAATTTTATCTCTGTTGCTCAGATTTGAAGCCCTTCACAGAACCATACCGTAATGGTTTGATAAGTCTTACTCTCAGGCACTTGTTCTTTTGAATAGTTTATCTTTGTAGTTCTTTTTCTGACCTTTACGTTCTGTAATATTTGAAGATGAGATAGGAGTGATCTTTCTAATTTTGCAAGTATTATGAACCATCATGTAATTTCTTTAGTCTGCTGAGTAATGTTCTTGTGTATTTGTTGCGTAGTTTCTTACAGCATGTCCAGATCAGTAAATGCTGTATCATGAAATGAATGCTCACTAGTCTTTTTTCAACGAGGTGTTTTTCTGTAATTACAAAAAGAGGTTTCTAATGAATCCTGGAGTCAGAGGTTTGTTTTGCTTGCCCTGCCCCCTCCTTGATAGCCCTTCTGCTGTCCCCCATTTTTTGCCCCTTCCCTATCCCCTCTTCCTTATACTCTTTTCTTTACCCATTGCCCCCCCTTCCCTTTGCCATCTACACTTTGGCCCTTTCCTGTCCCTCCTTCTGTGCCTTTACCCTGTCTCCCCTTCACCATCCCACTTCTTTGCCCCTTCCCCTGGTCTGTCCCCCCTGGTCTGTTCACCCTTGTCTGTCCCCTCTGGTCTGTCCCCCCTTCTTATTCTTTGACCTTCTCTGCCTGACATTGCCAGTCTCTGCCTTTCTTCAGCCTTTTCTGCCTTCTTCTTTTGCTCTTTTTCTCTGCTCTTCTTCACGTTCTTTGAACTGGTCAGACCTACTTGACTTGTCTTACCTTGTCCTTCAAGTTCTCTGCCCTTCTTCAATGTTTATTGCTCTTCTGCTCTTCTCTGCCATTCTCTGTCCCCTCTCCACCCCCTTTTTGTAGGGATCCCCTCTTCAACCACCAGTGTTTGCCCTTCTCTGCCTGTCCCTGTCAGTA
>NW_020955859.1:6278-13997 GCF_003031625.1 Empidonax traillii
GGAGGAAGAACCTCCAAAGGGCAAAGATTTATACATTGTCTCCACTTCAGCAGTGGTGTCTTTGGTTTGCATTAGTAGGCCACCTCCAGAAGGTGGTGCTTTCAGATGGTCAAAGTGATGGGATTATTTTTAATAATAAAGTAGTAAGTATCTGTGCCTGGTTTTTTACACAAGATGAGCAGCACTTTGCTGGTTGAGTGTCTGTTTCCCTATTTTTCTAGCTATTAGGGGCCACAGTTTTATAACCCAGGTAATCCTGAATACAAAAGATAAAAAGGGTGCTAAACGCAAAATAGTTGTGTAAGGCTTTCCTTAAAAGAGGAATGAAGACAGTTTGGGGTTTTATGCTTGACCATACGTGCCTGCCTACTTTGTGTCTTACAGATAGTGCTATCTAAAGATAATATTTTCTCTCCTATACTTATCTGGGAAAGAATCACCACAACAATTAAAAATGTTAGATTAAGCATGATTATTCACAGTTGTGGGCAAATCTTGAATGCATACAAGTTTAAACAAATGATGAAAGTATGTGTTGAGATTCTCCTCTCTGCAATTATAATTAGAAGTGCTGTAGGGAAAAAGATTTTAATGGTATTTTAAAGCTTTTTAGCACTTCAGTGTGCCATACAATCACAATTAATGGGAATTGTTATTTAGCAGAATTCCCAAATCCCAGGATTGGTTTTTGACAGCTGTCTACATAATGGTTCAGGGCTAGTAATTCTGTTTTGTTGTCTTTAACTATACTTTTTTTTTTCTTTTTTTCTTTTCATGGGCTCTGTGCATTCTTGTTTGTGAGGATTTGGCCCTGCAAAGAGCATACAGAGCCTTGTTTTGAAACAAACATATAAGGCTGACTTTTGAAAGATACACATCTTTCATGTTGGTAAAAGGCCTCTTTTTGATGTTGGCACTGAAACATAGCCCTAAGGAGTCTATTTTTCCTATCTAATCTACAGAAGTTGTTTTTGTTCCAACTTTATATGTATATATATATACACTATGTTGAAACATCTGCAGCTGAAGAAGAGTTGCTAGATGTGACAGAGGATCCCTCCTCCTCACTGAAGTGTCTGTTGCATGCTTTGACGTGTTGATTGAAGCTGCACTGATCCATGTGTTGTGGCTTTTCTTTGGGTTTTGGAGGTTTTGTTTGGTTGGTTTGGGTTTTTTGGGATAAGTAGCAGTGATTTGAGGGAAGTCTGACTGTGCTTCTTCGTGCCTGTACAAAGATGACATAGGGAGTAATTCTTTCAGGTAAGTAACTTCTTTTACAGGAACATAATTTTTTGGCCACCTAATTTTTACATATGTGTACAGGTTAGTTTTGTTGGTGGTTTTTTTTTCCATTTTTTAATATTTATTTATTTTTTAAAGCATTTAGGCAAACTCAGGTAAGGAAATGAGAAAGGGCTGCTTTAATAGAATTTTAAAATTGGAGTGCTATGATTAATAATCTCAAGGCATTCTGGTTTTTATGGTGTCTGTTTCTGTTTTTCCTGTCATATAACAGAATAGTTGATTTTTACACAGTTTATATGGCACTGTTACACAGCAGTCTTGAGCAGACAGCAGTACAACAATTAACCACTTGGTGTCACCTGAATATTTTGAAAACGATGCTCCTTAGAAAATACAGGAACATATGTTTTCTCTGAAAGATGAATAAGCTGTATTTTAATGTTGCGTAATAAATCATTAGCAGATCAAGGGAGAAAACAGTCGGGCTTCTTAAATGTACGGAACTTACATGTCTGGATGTCCATTTGTGAGAAGGAGAGCAGAGTTACATGTTGAAGTTCCAGAAGGTGAATGTTGGCAGGGCAGGAGGAAAGGGGAGCAGAATAGAAAAAAAACCTGAATGCGCCATGGAAGAAGTTAACACCTCTTCCATTAATTTGATTCTCATTTCTCCACAAATAAGTCTGTGCCTTTAGAAGTTACACAACCCCTTAGTGTCATTTGCAAAATGGTGCTCGGCTGTTAAATGTGGTATCCAGTTAGAAAAATATGTAAGACTTCCTATTCTTGCCTGTCCTGGAGGCTGACTACATTTGAGGCAACCCCAGTTTGGAGACTGTGTAGCTGTGTAATTAGCACACACTGTATTCCACCTCTGGTCCAGAAGCAGTGTTGGTACTGAGTCAATCCCAAAATAGGAAGTTTTAGTTATCATTCAGGTCCTTTGCATCAGTAATGCAGGTTTGTAGCTGATGGAATCAATCTGGCTCATCCGTATGACTTTAAAGAACAGGCGGAAAAAAACTTGAAGTTCCAGAGATGTGCTTTGAATAGTTGAACTTCCACCTCCCTTTCTTTAGTAAGAGTAAGCATCTGAACTCTGGAAAAGCAGAACAGTCTTTAGAAAATTACGTTTTGTTTATTTGAGTGTTTTAATTGCTGCTGGTGGAATTCCACTGGTTTAAGAAAATACTAGAACATGTCCGAACTTATTTCTGGTCCTTAAGATAACACCCTCTGAATGAAAGGCGGAGTTCTGAGAAGTTCTCTACCCACTGAGTTTCACTTAAGGGTGATGGGGAAGAATGGGAGAAGTTTTGGTAAAGCTTCCTTGGTTTCAGGGATCTGCCAGGCTTTAAATGGGTGTTCCACTAGAGGGTATTGTTTGTTCTTTCACACATGCTATTTTGTGTGATGTCTCACTTTGACATAATTTATGGAATTAATTTTTAAGTAGAAGAGAGTATTTAAAAGTGTTTAATACAAAGTATTTAAAAGAAAAATATACTGATAAAACTCTGTATCTCTAATAAATCTCAAGAAAAAGCATTTTCGTAACTAACTGTAGCACATAAGTAAGTTTTATTCCAGTTCGTCATATAGAATTTGTAAAGTAAATGGTAGTGAAATAGGTGGAGCCAGCATTGTATCTTACTACTATGAATTCACTTGTTTAAACATCTTAAATGCAGCATGTGGTAGCAATCTGCAAGTCCAAGATAAAACTTGTATAAACTAGTTCAAGAGTCTGTACTCAGCATCTGTCTCAGAGCAAGTGTATCTGTAGGCTGCTACCCTAGATTTTGGACGTTAAACTTCAAGTGAAGTGTTTTTACTTTAATGTTTTGTTGTAGGGATTTTCTTTACTCAAACATTGCCTTGGTTTGCTTTATCAAAATTAATTATGTTGCTGTTGGAGCAATCAACAGCCTGGTAAAAATTGTAAGATGTTTAAAAAAAAAAACCAAACAAATTTCTGGCTTCTTTTAGCAAATACAGTTGATAAGTGGTGATTTGGTGGGTTTGGGTGTTTTTAGTGATTTTTAGAAAGGCTCAGAATGTAGTATAAGAAGTTTCTTAACAATACAAATTTAGAAGTCTTAAATATTTATCAGATGACTTACACATAATGGTTTTTATCACAGCCCCCGAGCAAGCATATATAACTTTGCTGTCCCTGAATGCAGCATGGTGGGATAGTAAAGGTGAGTAAACCTCCCAGGATTGTTTATTGCAGGTTTTTGCCCCCTCGAAGACGTTGTCTTAGCTGTATTGTTTGCACTGGTTGTTAGAGAAGTTGTTCTTTTCCCCACATACAGAGCTCTAACAAAGCTTGTAGAGATTCTCTGCCTGGTTGCTTTTTTCAAGAGACCACAGCTCTACTGCTGTGGACCTGCTGATGGATCACCCACTCTGATATTCTTGTTGATTGTGCAGCACAAAAGAAGGTTATAGTTTTTACTCCTAAAATGATTCTGAGTCATTTTTCAGTCGTTTCTCAGCTATTTGCTGTTCCACGTTGGGTTTAAATTCAGTGTTCAGAAGAAGTGTGAGTTCTTAACTCGTGTTCAGATACTACTCTGGATATATGGACTATTTCTTCGGGTAGTCAGTTTCAGGGAAAGAAAGAGATTAATGTTTCCTTCTCTGACTTCATTTTTTTCCAAATATGCTATTGTGGATGACTTGAAGTGTGTATATCTGTCACTGAGGCCTCTTTCGTTTTTTAAAAATTACCATTTTTGAGCATCATGAGAATGGGTTTTAAAAGCTTATAAGGCAGTTTGAAAACAGCATGAAATCTGTGCTTGGTGTTTACTGCTGGAAGCTTCTGATCTGAGGCACACAGAATTTTTCCAGCAGATTCAGTTATTTTTCTAATGCTGCTGCTTATGGACAGGGAACATAACTTCGTAAATTTTGGCCTCTGTAGGATAACTTGGAGAAAAAGAAATAAGAAAGATACAATATTGGACTATATTTGTCTGTGAAATAAATTGACTGCCTTTAGTAGAGTCAGTCAAAACAGGATGGAATTTAGTGCCTTTTTTTCTATTCCACTGATGATCACAATGAAGTTGGGTTTTGTTTATGCAGTGTACATCAGGCAGAACTTGGTGCTTAGCTGATAATACACTCTGATCTAAAGTGTTAAATGTGCAGTGTGAAAGACTACTACTATGATATGTATGAGATATGTAACTGGTGTCTGCATTAATATTCTGTGTTAAGGTGAATCAAAGGGTCATTATAAAGTTTGGTTAAAAGTATATGTGTATAGGATGAGAAAATACTTATGTTCAGTACCAAAGAATGGGGTTTTTTTGAAAGTATAAGGCTCTTGGGGGAAAAAACCCAACTTTGAGCTGTTGACTAAACAGTTTCTTAATCATTTGAATTAGTGCTGCAAAGGAAAAGGGAAGGACACAGCACTGGCATAAGACTGTGATTGCTTTCATTATACCATTATCTTAAGTTCCTTAAAAGTTAAGTTTGTCTTGAAATGGGTAATGCAGTATGTTTGCTGAAATCAAGTCTCCTTCATTTCCTCCCCACCCCTTTTTCCACAGCCAACTGTACACCTTATTTGGCTTGAATTTCCCTGAAGAAGAAGAGTTTGGAATTTATTGCTTTGGATCTTGTCATGAAGGAAAAAAGAATACCACGCGGATATATAATTACTGGAAATTCACATTCCATGTTTAACGATGAATAATTCTTCAAAACGCATGTGTGTATTAAGCATTTCAATATGAAGATTAGCGAAATTGAACGTTAAATTGTTTTGGTTAGTTTGATTAAATTTAGGTTTTAAAAGATGATTTGTTTAAAAGATTTTTATTACCTGTAATATACACTAGTAACTTATATTTAGAGTTGTAATAATTTGCCACAATTCCTACTCTTTTATATTTTAAGTTTCACACAGAATTTTTACAGCTTCTGTTGTAAGTAATGAATCTTAAGCAAACATTAAGAAAAACCAATGAAACAAAACCACAACATTCTGGCAACCTTGCCTTTTCATACATGAGCGTACAGAATATGAAACTTAAATACCACACTCAAATTTGTTTCCATAATTTGATGCAAAATTTTATAGGAAGAATATGTCCAATAAAATCTTTGTTCTGGTATAAAACTACATCAATGCAAGAGTGGTATTTTGAAGGACTTTAGGTACCATCAGGCTACATGAGATACATTGCTGTAGTCATAAAATTGAGGTTCAATGCACTTAGTTATTCTTTGAGACAAAGGCAAAAAAAGATTCCACACATACAAATTACATGTCTTTTTAAGTACAGCTTAGGTTGCACTTCCTGTTGTTGGCACCTCTCTGTTGGGATGCGTGCTTTCATATTCACAGAGGCCTTGCTTTTATCCGGGATATCCCTTGAAGAAACCAGCACTTGTGCTTGCCTGTGGCAGCCGTGTGAACAGCAGCTTGCTCACTTTCTAATCAGGCCATGTTCTTCTTAAAAAACATTGTTTAGCATTAAACTGAAAATAGTTTTCAATTTTAAAAATCAGATATATGTAATTCACTTTGAGCCATCTTTATTTTTATTGTGACTGTTTAGCATTTCTCAGTCAAGTGCTTTATTTATTGAATGACAAAAAAATAACGGCCTTATTTTTCCTTTTTAAAAATCTAAACCAAATACTGCAGACCATCCTTATTTTTGGAATTTTATATATAGTTTCAGTTCCTTGTTGAGGAGTGGGCCAAGTGGCATAGTTAAAGTGTCTGAGGGCTTCACCTATGCAAGCAATGTTTGTAAGCTGTTGTGTCTGAAAATTGTTTGTCCAAAAGGAGTATTATGTAGACAGAAAACAATGCAATGGAAAGATTTGAAGTTGAATAATTTTTCTGAAAAGCAATCAACTATTGTGTTCCACTACATATTTTGGTTTAAGTTTATTTCATCACCATATTAAATTGTCCTTCTTGCAGTTAATTTAGGTGCAGTTATAGCAGTTTCATTTTATTTGCATTTGATATTAGCTACATAATAATTGTTTTAAATGTTGCAATTTTTAATGTTGAAATAATGTGTTTGACTTCTGTACTTGAATTAACATTTATATTAAATTTATGCTGTTCATATTTGGTGTGTGTAAACGAAAAATAAATTATTTTACACGTGATACCTTCAAGACTTACTTTGCAAGGTTCACTTTGCTTTGTCTAGCAGCAAGCTTTGGCCAGAGGCTCCAGTGCTCCAGTGCTTTGCTGAACAAGAAGTATATTTAAGTGGCTTCATGAAGCCCTGAAAAAAGAAAAGTAATTCTTAAAAACCAAGTTGCTGAGTAGCTTCTGGCACATTTGAAAGTTGTTAAACTGTTAGGATTTCCTAAGAAACTCAGTTGGGAGGAAAGAAGAAGGGACTTGTTTAGTCCATGTTTAAACTATGTGGTTTCTAAGGCCAAGACAAAAATCAGTGTTTGAAATAGAACAATACAGTGTCATGCTGATAAGATATGGGGGTGATAATTTAGAAGTACCTGTTAGGGTGAGAATTCCATTTTAGAGAGTTCTGAAATAAGCCTAATTTTTATTTTTCAAGTATCTTTATTAAGACTCAATTTTTTGTTTAATTTCTAATGGAAATCTGGGCCAATTCTACCTAGGTAGGATTGGTATTGTTAGCTACATAAAGGAGCTGTGGGACAAGGTGAACAAAAGTTGCATAATGATAAAATGAAAGCCAGTAGGAGAGCTGTGAATCAAAGTTCCCCCAGTGCCTCACTGACCAGTACTGTAGAAAGCCATGGGATTGCATATTTCAGGTGTGTAATGTCCTTCTTGATCAGATATCTAGCTGTGCTCCCTCCTTTGAAGTAGTCTGATGCAAAAAAACCTCACTAGTTTTCTACAAACTAACAACTCCCATGATCAATAGCGCTAGCCTGGATCTTGGCAAATATTTTCAGAATTCCCAACACATAATGACTGTACAAAACTATTATTATCAAGTGTTTGAGTGTAATGAGTACTGGGTTCATGTCAGCCAAATAAAACCCTCAGGCAGAACTTGCCTTTGTTTTGCAGATTAGAGCAAAGGTGTAAGGAGTAAGCAGCTGAAGCAGCAGTAGCGCAATTCAGGGTTTTTGAAGTTTATTTAGAACACATCATTAGAAATCTCTAATCAGTGTGCAAAACTGCAAGCATATTTTTCATATTTATAAAAATCTCACTGGAGCTTTTTAACCTTTGAAAAATAAATGTAGAAAGGTTGTAGCAGAGAGGACATGGTGTTGCATAGTTTTAACATTACTGTTGCATAATTGATAAAAAGTAAATTGGTATGCCATCCTGTTCTGTAATTGGTGTAGAAACTAGAAGTCCCTCTGAAAGTAGAGTTGGCTGACTTCAGTGAAGTAAAATTCTGTTACTTTGTGCTAAACCCACTGCATTAAAAAACTTGGCCTAAATAAGAAAAGGAGGTCCTTTTTCTTAGTTACCTTTTT
>NW_020955859.1:14752-16130 GCF_003031625.1 Empidonax traillii
TAAAAAGTAAATTGGTATGCCATCCTGTTCTGTAATTGGTGTAGAAA
Source organism: Empidonax traillii (assembly GCF_003031625.1). Taxonomy (NCBI): domain Eukaryota; kingdom Metazoa; phylum Chordata; class Aves; order Passeriformes; family Tyrannidae; genus Empidonax; species Empidonax traillii. The sequence continues at coordinate 14,800 of NW_020955859.1, forward strand.
CTAGAAGTCCCTCTGAAAGTAGAGTTGGCTGACTTCAGTGAAGTAAAATTCTGTTACTTTGTGCTAAACCCACTGCATTAAAAAACTTGGCCTAAATAAGAAAAGGAGGTCCTTTTTCTTAGTTACCTTTTTCATTTTTTTTAAACATTTTTTGTCTAATATTACTACCATGTGGGTGGTGACAGATGTGAAAGTTTGTGCCATGGAGAAAACATTAGAGTCAACAGTCTCTATCTTCTAACCCCACTTTTTTCATCAGAAAAAACAGTAGGTGGGGTGGAGGAACCGAGGCTGCTTGTCACCCAGAATTAGCATCCTAGATAATAATAACATGAATAACAGTTAATAAATTAAAGGAAATTTCTTTTAAATAGGCAACAGTATTAAAGAGCAAGTCACCTGGGTTAACGTATGCTCTTGTGGTAAAAGTAATCCCTGAGAAGTCAGTTGTTCCAAGTCTTCCAGTGAATTTCTCAACGCAGTTGCAGTAACAAAGAATGACCAGTTCCACATCTCTTCACATTATTTAGGGTTCAACTTGGTGGACAACCAGAGGAAGGAAGACAAGTAATGATCCAGCAGTCTTAAATATAACATTTCTGCCGTTAGAAAGAGCCCTAATAGGCCTCATAACAGCCAGGAAAAGGGAAGGTCATTCAGAGCTCCTCTTTCTACTGCTCATAGTTATTCACCATACTAACGAAGAGGCACCACGACTAGAAATCATTCCACCTTGTCTGTGTTTAAACTGTTTAGTTCAGTGGTTTACCCTGCTCACTACATCACAGGCTGTGTCAGTAATAACACCCTTAACCTTCCTGGAGACAGAGCCTGTGCTGCTATGAAAGGACCACTGAAGCCACCAGGATGGCACCTGGTATCAGGGCACCAGGCATGTAGGTCTCAGCTAGATAGGTAGGCGTTTTCCAGAGATACAGATACTGCAAGACTACCATGGAGAAGCATTTAACGATGCAACCGCTGTCAAACCAGGTGGAATTCTTAGGATTCTACAATGAAAATAGCTGCTGATGGGAATTGAAAAAGTTTTAGGTACTGCATGAAGGTGGGTGAAATTTCAAGAAATATAAGAATACTTAAATATATTCCAAAAGATCCCACTTCAGGCCTTGAACGTTTTTTTTTTCACTGACAGAGACTGTGGCTGCTTTTGACTTAGAGTTTCCTGCAGAGGGAAGTATTCACTAGTGTATGAAAACCAAATCCATGCAAATACATATTGGTCCCTGCAGCAGTAGGGCCCTTCTGTCCCAAATCCGGGTGTCTCCCTTGCTCTGCTCTACAGATTAAACAGCAAGGCGGGGGGGGGG
>NW_020955859.1:17237-54424 GCF_003031625.1 Empidonax traillii
TTTTTTTTTTTTTTTTTTTTTTTTTTTTTTTTTTTTTTTTTTTTTTTTTTTTTTTTTTTTTTTTTTTTTTTTTTTTTTTTTTTTTTTTTTTTTCTGTGACAAGGATCATCGTGTTGTTTGTAGGTACCTGGTAGCAGGAAGCTACCATGATCAGTCTTCGAGGAATGAAGTGTGTCTGACTGAGGAGATGCCTCAAAACCTTCAATAGCAAAGAAGAGCTTGGGTGCATGCAAAAAACCTACAAACCAAGATACCTACAAGATGACACAGATTTAGAGGACCGTGCAACAAGGTCGAAGTGCCAAATCTAAGTTCTCTCTTCTTGCAGACAACTGAATGTCTAATTCTTCATGGAATCCAGGGAGGTGTTTGGGTTTCAATATATTACTTTTAAACCAGGGTAAAGGTATGCCAGAAAGTGGTTAACATGGTTTGTAGCGCTAGCTTTCTAAGGAGGGATGGTGAGCAGCTTTCACCCCTGAAAGCTGATCACAGGAAGACATATTAAAGGATTTTTTTTTTTCTTCAAACTAGACAAAAACGTGAAAAAGACAACCTCCCATTCCCCAAAAACTCACCTTCGCTAACTAAAGCAACATTCATGAGAGAAAGCTACCTGAACTTCTAACACTAAAGCATGTATTTTTATGAAACTTTCTGTACATATTTGTCCTTAAAAAAACCCCATCCAGTTCTCAGCTACCATGAAATCATATTTATCCATTCATCCTAGTCAAGGAGTTAAGCTGTGAAAGTGGTAGATTAAGGCCAGAGGAAACAGTCATATCACCCAGGTTGCCCAGCACTCCAAATACACCATCCAGTTCCATATATGCCCTTGGACAAAGCCCAGTAACAGCTGATCAAAGCACATGTTCCAGAAAGGCATCAAAGTCCACAAGGAGCCAAGTCTTGCAACATAAACTGGATCAGGGTGTCCTGGCTTTAATCAGACACAGTACTTTATTGCAAAAGTAATTGATTTCTCCCACATAAAAATGGTATTCCCTAAGCTCCTAATACCCACTCTTGCTTTGAGCTTAAGAAATATGCCAAACTACCTACCAGCTCTGCCTACTGGTAATAGCTATCAGCTGTATTTTGCTGCTTTTCCTTCACCACCTTGTGACACTTTTCTTAATACTTGAGTAACTAGTGAATAACTGTAACACTATAGGGAGGCTTGGGCAAGCTGTGAAGCAGGTGGAGTTCAACTCAATTAACTCTGGTGAACTTGCACAACAGAGCTCACAAGCTGGTCCTGTTCCACAGCTGAAATGGAGAGACCTGGGTGTTAGCAGAGCTCTCCTGATTTGGGTTTATCTGAGCTGATAAATGGCCTCCAATTTACAAGGCCCCATGGGCTGAGCTGCTGGTCTCCAGTTTCTAGGAGGAGTGGAGCCAGGTGCTCTCACTGGAAAGCTCAGGATAAATGTGGATACAAGGATTCCCAATACAGTATGTGTTTCTGCTTGAGAAAGTCTTTCAAGGATCATCTGGACAAATATGTGTAGTATAAAATCTAAGAATGTGAAATGTTTTCATCCCAATGTAGAACAGGAATTCTTCAAGAGGGTCAGATGTCATTTGTCTAAACAATTCTCATTTGGGCTCTTCTAGTGCTAGGGGTAAGGGACACATGCCTACTGTACCAGTTAGGGCAGGCATTTAGTAAACTCTCAGATCTGGCTTTTTTGTACAGAGCTAGCTAATGGATTAACACTACAGTCTTTGGGAAGCTCAGCTTCCAGTTTTCTTCCCCTGTATGTCCAACCCTGATAAAATCAAGTAGACACAGCTGCTTTTAGGGTTGGTTAAAAGGTTAGCAGAAGATTCCTGCTGTAGTAGGGTCTGCTGAACTTTCAGTGTCCTACTCCGGAATTCTTTGCCAGAAAAATAAATCTTTCTATATTTGTACTTGTTAAATCCATTTCAATTGCATGATATACTCTCCTGTTTAGGTATCATTTCAGTTTTTCTAAGCTATTCTTCCTTAAATTTTCAACAAACCACTGAGATAGGGAGAATACCATATTATTGGAAGAAAACTGGAAAAAAAAATTTTGAGCATTACTTTGGTGCTAAGCCTTGCACATCACTTCCTCACTCTGTACTAGTTCTGCAGCTTGTCTGCTTCAGGAAGAAGTGAATAAATGTTGAACTTCCAAGATGCCAAAAAAATCTGGATAGTGATAGCCTTCAGTGCAGAGGACAACCTGATCAGACACCCCCCCGAGTTTAAACAGCCTCATTAATTAATACAAGCTAACCAGCAATAGTTTAAAAGCCTTTTTTTTTTTTTCATGTTTTTTGTCAGCCAGAGGAGAAAGATTCCTATTCTATGTATTCACATCCTAGTGTACTGTTTGTTAAACAGGAGTCAGCAGAGATAAGAGAGGCATCTGACTAAGGGAAAATGTACATACTAGCAGCCTGAAGAGGAGAACCAACATAACTCAAGGCAACTTCATGTCATATCTTGTTAAAAACTTTGTGACGGATTTTTGGGAAGCGTTTTTAAAATTCCACTTTAAATGAAATTCACTTATATTCTTGGCAGTTCAGTTCATTAAAAAAAAAAAAAAAGGCAATTTAATTACTGTTGCATGGGAGGGAGTCGCAGAGAATATGAGAAAAGTAGGGATAAAGATCTGAGTACCAGTAGGCATTTTTAATTGCATTACATGGACAACTGTTTCATAACTATTGCAAACTTGTTTGATTATTAGGATTCATAATGCTTGGGTAAGCAGATGTTTGACTATAAATGAGAATATCCTACCCAAACAATCTAAGTCAGTGTAGATAAGACTCAGATATATTACTGCTGAAATTGAACTGTGATCAGCTTTTTCACTGTATTGCCTGTTTTCTCTTTTTGGCCTAATTTCCACATGGTTCAGGAGGCTGCATCTCAAACTGTACTGCCTTTCTCATCAGCTTTCTCTAGATTCTCCTCACCTCATTGCTGCTTCATTATTCTGTGGGCCTTGCTTGGCGTTTCTCCCCCCTCAAATGTTTTTCTGTGTCATGCATATATTGAATATTTTGGGTTGGAAGGGATCTTTCAAACATTTTCAAGTCCACCCTGCCCTGCACTGGGCAGTGACATCTTCCACTAGATCAGGTTGCTCAGCGCCCCATCCAGCCTGACCTTAGCCATCAATTATTCTTCCACAATAGGCCTCAGTCTACTACTATATTTACGTGAAAACTGTATAATGTTTTTTCCTTGTCAGCTCACATTGTTTTTTCTTTAAAAAGAAATGCCAAACCTAGCACAGTCCTCAACCAAATCTGTTCGGATTCTTTTGCTTAAACCAGCGCTGACTTCTCTTAGTTACACTATTTTGTATCAAAATATTCTCTCGTGTTTCCAGACTATTTCCAAATAGACTATGTCCATCTTTAAGGGTACTTTTGAGATAAGGTACCAGAATATCCCTTTGAACATGAATTCAGCATCACTAGCACATGGGCTCCTGGCACCTCAGCTGTGTCTGTCACTGGTTATGTTTTCTCATATCCTTAACAGAGCCTGCAACAGAGTGCTGTTGGAAGCTTACATTACAAACTTCTGGTAAGTATCAAATGTAATCTCATCTCTTTTCATCGTGAGTAATCTTTTACAGATGTTGTTTTACAAAGGGAGGATTTGATGAATCTACCACTTCTCTAATTCTTTGGCAAGAAGGTAGCTTCTCAGTGGAAAAATGGTCCCATGTGATGATTGCACATATTTTATACTAATATATGTTATAAACAGGTACTGTGGTAGTACAGTGTCTTTGTAGAATTATTGTAAGTGTGCGGACACCATTGACTAAGCACCCAGTGAACTTTCAGCATTCATTATCTGATCAGTTCTGGGAGATGCAGTGGAGGATGTGTAAAACAAACTCATGCCAAGGCAGCCAAAATCTCTACTGAAAATGAATTAGAGTATTGCAAGAAGTTAGAAGCAAAGTACAGAGGAAGTATATGAAAGTTCACAGTTAAGTTGATCTCCAGGTGGCAGAGATACATGGGGTAAAGATCCCCAAAGTGAAGAACAGCTTTCTAAAGTGAGATTTTGAGCAGAAAGATGCAGACTGTGCATGGCCAGCTCACTGCTAACGCTCCCAAGGCTACATTCTCTAACCCAGGACACTCCTGGATTTCCACAATGTCCATGTTAACTGCTCTTACGAAAAAGCTCTCACTGCACAACAGGAATCCCTTCTCCAGAGAACTAATTTTATGAAGGACCATCAATCATAACAGAATTTGTAATGGGAAAAAATGGCTATTTAGTTTTAGTGGTATAAACCCCGTTTGTATATAATCACTCTGTGAGTGGTAGTCAATTGAATTTTTTCAAAAGTAGATGCAGAGTTATGACAGTAGGGCAAGATCTTTCTTGGTTATGGAAGAGAGGAAGCTTAATGGTGATCTCCCTTCCTTTCACTGAAGATTTCCCTTCTATCCTGCAGCACTTCATCTACCTGAGCTGTCCCCACCACGTTGTCAGTGCCTCTGCCAGTCTCTCGCTGAGCCTGGGGGAGAGCAGCAGCACTCTCTATCTCCTTGCTATTTCACATACTTTCCTGCATGCTGTCCAATCAGTCAGAGTTGGATTTTTTTTTTTTTTTAATGTACAAATTGGGAAGTCAATACATATTAACACATGCACTTTTTTGCCTCTATGTTTTCATTCATTTTTAGTTTCCAGTCTTTTTGGATATGCCTGATGCTCCTCCATGTGCAGAGGCATTACGTTAGGCTACCCAGACCTGGTTAAACACAGTCCTTGATGCACCACAGAGTTCAGAGAAAGGAAGAGAGAGGTTTCAAATATCTGACTGCAGGAAAGGCAGGGTGTCAAGAAGTTGGGATAATTCCAGATCCCCTGCTGAACGAGATTAACAGAGGACCCAAAAAGCCCTTGCCAGCCCTCAAGGTAGATCAGCCTCTCTAATTGTTCTGCTAAGTTAGCAGTGGAGAGGAAAAAGGGCTGTGAACAAGTAACATTTAAAGCAAACACCAACCCAAACCAGAAGTAAGTATTTGGTACATGCATTTGCCAACACACATTTCTGAAGTCCTGACCTATATGAGAAAATAAATGCATTATTAGGGCTAAAAAGTGTCCTCAACCTGGAAATGCTCCAGCTGTCAATGAGAGAAATTTACAGTTCCAGGGCAGACAGTAAAATGATGTTTTGGCTTGAAAATATTAAAATATTACCTCTGAGGAAAAATGATCCAAAACAAAGACATTCACATAGAGTTCCGAAAAATGTCTAAGGGATTGTGATTCTAGAGGGACAAGTGTCAGAGAACAGATTATGAAAGCTAAACATGAATATTTGCCTAAGCAATAATTTAATAAGGGATAAAGAGGTAAATCTGCAACTATTTAATTCACAGAATATTAATGTTATTGGTGAAACAGAGGTTTTTAAAAAAAAAAAAAAGGAAAAAAAGCAATGAAAAGTTTATTTTTCAGTAGATAAACATCACAATTTTGGAAATCAAAATGAAGACACTGATTTCTAATATATCGTACTGAAACATTAGAGCCAGTGCTTAACCAAGTTCTGTCTGAACCAGATATTGACAAAAAAACCCCAAACAAACAGAGGCTTGCTTGAGACTTGTGTGTTAGGTTCTCCTAGAAATTTCTGTTGGGTTTTTTTGGAACTAGAAGTTTCACACCACATGCTGACTTGTGCTGTAAAGGCACATTACACCTCAGCCGGGAAAAATGTGAGTACAAGCCTGATAAGGGAAAAGCCCATCTTCTACTTGTTTTCAACCAGCACAGCTTTCAAAATCTTGTTACCATTAAACTGAATTTCTGATATGACTGCATTATCCCTATCAGACTAAATCCTAATGGAAATCAGGAAAAAAAAGTCTGTAGCTCAGGTTAGGCTTTGAAGGGAGCCAAGCCTGGTAATAGCACTAAAAGCAGCAGTTATGTGAGATATGAAACATGATATCATAATGAATCCTTGTATGTGCAAGGTACCAGATCGAGTCCTGTGTGTAACATCATCATTAGTACCAGCCAATGATGACAAGATGGCAAATAGTAATTTAAATGATGGAGACAATGAAGGCTCTGATTATTCAATTAACTTGCAGCGTTATAAAATGAAAGATAGTCTGATTTTTTTAATGCTGCTTAATTTTATCTCCAACTTTGCAATACCTGATACTAAGTGAGGAATTTTAGAAGCTTTCAAGAAACAGATTCTCATGAGACTATGAGCTTAGTTAATATTTGGGTTTTTTTCACAAAGCACTTATTCATACTATCATAATCAAAGACACTCACTGTGATAACTTTTCAGAATAGATTTTCACTGAACAAAGCCTCTGTTCTGCAACTAATTCATCAGTTTTTACAACTGAATGTCTATCACAGAAGGACAACAAGATCAGTCTCAAGTCTGCCTTGGCTTTGTTCATATGTGATGGACCAGAGCTTGCATTCGGTAGAACACCTCCAGAGCCAAAACTCAGTATCAAAGGTTTAAAATGACAGCTAATTTTTAAAGATGTGCATATCTAATAACCTTCAGATACATACTTCTATTTCCATACCCTGAAATACCCAGGCAGAGGCTTGGCTAATTTTTTTTTTTTTTTTCTGCGGTTGAAGACAAGTTTAGTGGAGAAAGCTGAGGGACAGGACAGTGTCAGCAATAGCCTAACCTATGCAGTTGAAACCCAGGGCACAGAGAAGGATGCTGCTCTCCCAAGCAGGGGCTGGGGGTGCTGCCATTGCCAGGTCTACAAGGCATCTAAGGGTAGTTCCACAGAAATACCTGCCTTAGTGGGAACCTCAGGGGCAACAAAGGGCTGTAAATATGCAAAAATTCCCAGGCACAAAGTGAATTTCAGCATGCTTAAAAGGTAGGGATTTGGCTAACTTGCAGTTTTAAAAGAAATTAGGACTGCCTTTCACTAAGGCAGCCAGATCCTATCAGTTCTCACTACATTTTGAATAACTCCCTTGCTTTTTTCCAGCAGGAACAACTTGTTACACTGCTGTTATTTTGAACCATGATCTCAATACATGGGCAGAGAAAGTGAATTTTTTAAAAGATTAATATAAAAAGTAATAATTCTAACACTATGGCTAAGAGGTTCATCTGACCGAGGGGAAAAAAAACCCAAACCATTCTAGTTATCAGACTTAACTGGCCCAGGCAGATGAAACTATAATTTTGCAGTAGCCTGAGATGTGAAAAACCAGGCATGTGAAGGTGCTGCAGGGCATCTTTGTGCTCAGAGTGCCAGCTTGTGCCAGTCAGGAGAAGAAAGCAACTCCCAAGGGGCAATCCTACAACATCAGCATCATCTGCTCCGTCTCTTCCCTCTCAGATTTCATCAGGAATACTTGCAAAAGCCAGAAGAATTTGATTGATAGGTTTTAGCACAGATACTGAAAATTCAGGCTTTACACGTAGATAATCTTGGCGAGTCCTAGCTCTGTGCCCTTAATAATTTACCTCCCCTCCTACATTTTCAGTCTGCTGCAAACGGATCACCAAAGACCTATCCAAGCTGTTGTACTCTTAAAGGGCAAAGCTTACCCCTGCTTCTTTTCCTTTCCCCAGTTCTCAGTCCACTCTCCTCCAGCTTGAAGTACTCCCAGTTGTAGAAGAAGACAGCTGCTGCCATAGCATGGAGCAGTTTACTCTTGAGGTACAAGAGACAAGGAAAGAGGATAAGATTGCTTTCTGTGGCAGTGTCCATTTTGTGGTATTTCTCTCCTTCCTCCCACGTCCCCCCTAACTCATTAAGGGAACTGGAAAAGATCCTCCCAACCTGATGGACACCCAGTGGTGACAGGCATGTTTTACTGTTGGAAGCATCTCACATCCTAATGTGGAGGCATTTCTCTGGTATCACACTTGCATAATCTCAGATCACCTATGCAACTAAAATAGACTAAAAAATGGGTTCAAAATAGGGGGCAAGATGGACACTTGTTCTGTCTCAGGGAAGAATTTCATTGAATTAAACTGCTTTCCGCACAGGCAACACACATTTCTGAGGGATTCAACCTTCTTTCAGCAGAAAAAGAGTGTAAAAGAAGTTCAGCAACAAAATTGCGGGTTCACTTCAGTGAGCTGGTATTTCAGTGCTGAAATTTTATTACTGGCATTGGGATTAGAAGTATGGTCTTTGGTGGGGTTTTTTCCCCCCAAAAAAAGGAAAGAGACAACTGTTTTAAACTTCTTCCCTCCTTACTTCATGAAAAAAAAGTTTTAGGAAAGACCTACTGGAGACCTATTTTAAAATACAGTATTATTTTTGTCATTAGTCACCATGAGTTCAGAACTAAGTAGTAAAACAATAAGTAAAATTTTAAACTACTCAGCTTCAGCAGCAGTAATTTGTCAGATTTTGGCTACATTAGGAAAATAACTAAGTCATAGCCTTTTGATCTACTGAGGAAACATCATCAAGCCAGTGTATACAAGAATGCTAAGTCAAATTTACACTTAGAATGCCATCAGGAGGATGGCAGAGCTCAGTCATCCCAAATCACCCAGTACCACCCTGAAGTACTTACTTACTGTAAAGTGTCATGCTTAGTGGGATGGAGGCACTAACCTGGTGTGTGACTGAGGAAAATGTGGTTCATGCAAAATGGGACTCAGCATATAGGGAAAAGAGATTATGTGTGAACTGGAAGGCAGAACCATCCTGCTGAGTAGCTGCAGCATTCTGGCATTGCACACATCACAGGATTTGCTGGGCACCAGCTCTGCAGAAGAGCACGGGCAGGCAGATAGGTCAGTGGTGATGAATGCTGGCTACATATAGGCTTAGGTAAGAATTGGCCAACAGGTCAAGGGAAGTGGTTTTCCCCCTGCTACATATATCACTCGAAGCTGCACCTGGAACAGTGTCTGGCTGTGTTTCCTGCAGCACAGGGGAGAGGGAGCTCAGTGGAGAGTTACTGTGATGGTTGAGCACAGGAGCACACAAAGAGCTGCAGAAAGAGCTGGATGGGAACTAGGAACTAGGATGGGAAGGTTTGGACAGACGACAGGGAGTTCCTCCTCAAAGACGCAGTGTGAAAACACAACAAGCTAGGATCATCAGTAGAAGCAAGGGAAATTCCAACTCACTTTTCCTTCCCCTCCCCCCAAATGAAGGTGGTTTGGCATTGAAAAAGGATCCCTGAAGAGTATGTCAAATCCATCCTTGCAGATAATCAGAACTGCCCTGGACAAGATCCCAAGTGCCTGATTTGACTTAGATGTTGGCTATGTTGAAGCAAGGGGTTGGACTAGAGACCTCCAGAGGTCCCATCCAACTTGAATGAGGACATGAAACTAAAAAGCACACAGGATAAGCCAAACAAAGTCTATTGGTTGCCTGGATGGAAGATGGCAAAGGCTGGCCATGCCCAATATCACCAGCATTTCCAGAAGGTAACCGAGCTGGGAAAGAAAAGATTTGTGAGAGCAGGAAGAACTGAGATTGAAGGATGTCCTTGGATCCTTCTCTCCCATGAAGCCATGAACCAGAGGCATGGGAAACTTTCAGGCATCCCCTTGGCCCCTATTCAGGCATACCTCCTGAGGTTGCTTCTGAAGGACAAAGGATGTTCAGCACAGCAGGAATCCTGGCAATGTATGTGGAGCAAGTCTGCTTCTCACTGGGCTGTGGGAAGAGAGGCCTTTAAAGATTGTCTCATGTCACATCTCAACTGCATGTAGTTTCCTTTCTGTCTTCCATCTTTGAAAACCTCTGTAAACTCTGTAATACAGAGTTCCATAAATAGAATATTTTTTTTGCTTTAACCTTGGTCTGGCTTGAATTGAGTCTTACAGTTTTAAAAATCAAAACACCATACAAAATCACAACTGTGTGTTCCTCCTAATGTAGCCAAAAAAGTACAAATTGCATCTCTACCTAACTGGTCCTTGGGGTGAGGAGTTGGTAACGTGGTAGTGCTGGTGTTTGTGTGGAAGACTGTGTGGAATTTTTCAGTGAAGGACATAATGTAGAAAGCTTCAAGGGTGTCCTTGCAGTAGGCTGACATGGCAGCAAGCAGTGCACCTTAACCCTGAAGGTCTGGAGACCTGCACTATTTTTTGTAATAACTTGTTATAGCTCGATGACAACTTGGGGTGACGAGCTCATATTTTTCATTTTACTATGCTCAGCACACATATTAGCTTTTCAGAGCAGAACATTTTTAAGAGCAAGCCTGTGAGGTCACTTCTGAGTCACATCACAATATTAATTGCATTTTATTACACTATAATTTGAGGCAAAGTATTGTACAAGTCTTCATTTAGAGGGTATGACTCAAATCCAGTTTCTTTCACAAGGTGTATCAAATAATATTTGTCTGAGATGACAAAAAAAAAAGGAAAAATGTGAAGTGTTTAATGGTTTAAACACAGAACAACAGCAGAGCTACAAGCTAGAATTAAAAAAGTTAGAATTATTTTTCTCTGGTCCTTCTTACATCTCCTGAAACCATGCCTGGCCAGCATCCCAGCATGATCTGGGAGATGCTAAGAAAAGACTCAATCTAACATGTATAATTATGTCTTTTATTAGATACATAGTTAAGTATTGTATAGCTCATTATTGGTTTGCACCTCAAAGAAAATTTTGGTTTCTTACTGTGGAGATAAAATGAGACATATTGGACACATTGGACTTGATTTAGCAGCATCAGGGAGCTGCCACAGTAGGTTTCTCTCTTTAGGAAGACGAGGAAACCTCTAAAGATGCTCATGCAGGAAGCACAGCATCCAGTTCTGTTCCCTCCATGACCTAAGTCACCTTCCTCTTAGAAGACAACAACCACTGCTCCAGTCACTGTGATAAGCATTTTTCCCAGAGCTTAGCCCTTCTGAGTTAGGACTTTCTCACATTTTGCAGCCAAGGTTTACTCCTGACCAGTTTTACTCCTCTGCTCTTCCTGAGACCACTCATCGAGCAACAGAGCTGTTTATTCACTAAAATTCACAGAAAGTAATCTTACCCCCTCCACTTTACTAAAAGAAAGAAGTAACCTTTCTGTTTTCTAATACATTCATCACTGATTCAAACCCCAACACTGCCTGCTTTCATGAATTTATTGAAACTGTTTGTCTTTGGGGTTTACTTTGAGCTCTGACTGCTGAAGCTAAAAAAACTCCCTTCTAACCAATTAATGTTTTCCTATTGACACTAGTTACAAAGGAAACTTGTAAATATGGCTCAGAGGAACTCTGAAATCTCAAAAATCAGTAGGCAAATAATAAATTTTTATCAAGCACGCTGTACATTTGTGCAATTTGAAGTGTCATCTCAGGAGCTGTAATATTGCAGTAAGTGCATTATTTGAGGGTTACTGCAAGCTTCAGTGTTTTCTTTCAGGTGTTATTAAAAAGTAATACATTTTATGAATTTGATGAACGCAGGACTCACTGGGTATTTTTCATCCATTTAGTTTTCCTCCCACCTTTCGAAGACAGTCTCAATTCACCATTACAAGTTGCCTGATCAGAGCCATCTGTCAAATGCAGCAGCAGAGGCACACGAACACAGAGAAGTTCCCCGGCTTGACCTGCCTCGGTAAACAAGGGCACTGCTTCAGACTCACCAAACCCATGGCTACCTTCAGTCTGTTCCCAAGGAGGAGCCATTGGCCACCACCAGGCCTGCTTAAGCAATGCCGTCCATCTCATCTCAAGCAGTGGATCCCACTTTCGTAGGGAAAACCTCGAGAGGAGACTGGGGGTAGTGGTGTATCAGGTTAGCTGTTCTTCAGGGCAAACAGCTTCCAGTCATTCTCTTCCTTCATGACTTCTTCAAGTTTCCTGCTCTACGACTGGATGTGCCCCTGTCTTTGCACAGTCAGAAAGCCCTCACAGTCTGGACTATACTGCTCCTCCAAAGCTGTCACCTGTGGCTCAGAGCCTGTTCATGGTGGGCCCAGGAAAACTGGCAAGCTATCCTGGATAATTGCTGAGGCACCTTTGTTTCTGGAGACCTGCTATCAATCTCATTTATTGGTGCAGCGCTGCACTGTAGTGCTGTAAAAAGCAATAAAAGGAAAACTACTTGGATGGAGTTCCCTGAAATATGTTTTTCAGCTTGTACTCCTGTTCGCTGCACAAATGTATCGCAGAGGCAGCAGTGGCAATTTCATGCCATCACTGTCCCATTTGCACTAGGTGCCCTCAATATAATGTCCCCTTCCTCTGCTTCACCACCCACATCTATTTCAAGTCTTGCCTCACAGCAGCATTTTTAGTAGTGATTTGCAAAACCCTGACCATGACAAATGCAAAAGCAGAATCCTTACCGGTTTCACCAACATTCCATATTATCAAATGAGGGGGGCTGATGATACCTCAAGTGGACAAATTTTAGCTGTAGTTACATCACATGACTCTGCACTGGTATTAAAATTCCAGGTTCTTCTCCTGTGTGTTCAGGTGTTCCCTCCTCCCTACCCATGACTGTCAGCATAAACCACAGCAAGACACAAGCACCTGCAATTTTTATCTTACTGGATGTTATATAATGCCTCCTGAGCCACACAGTTACTTCCACCATGTAAGGCCTGGTGGAATACACAAAGAAATCTAAGGGAGGCCTCCACAGACTTGATGTCCTGTGAAACCTGCTGCAGCTACACCATCCTTTAGCAGCGCAGACATCAAAAGGACTGTGATATGCTGGAGACCTGCTAGGAAGAATCACTGCTTGCATGAAAGCAAAGCCAGGACAACAGAGTACAGAACAGCTCTGCCTAAAGCAAGTGGCAGAGAAAGCAGGAGTCGTGCTGGAGCAGGACAATGATGGCTGTCCTCATGGACCCAGATACTCAGCATCTCTTGGGATCAGGGGCATGGTGAGCGTGACATAATTCAAATGAGTATTTATAGTTAATTAGTAAAGCAGATGAAATGGAATGAGAATTAGAAGATCTCAGCTAATCCTCTTTGCAAATAACTTTCTTTAAGATGTAAAACTTGTATTTGATTTCTAACATTCAGAATTAAAGACAGTTATTTCTGATGAAGTTTTATTAGTACACTCAAAATGAACTTAGTCATGATGAATTTTTTTGTACTAAAAAGATATAAAAATGCAAATCCAGGGAGATTCTTCAGCTGCTTAGTATTAATGCCCAACTATGAATTCAAACAAGTTGAAATTGAGTTAAGGGTCACTCAATGTGTATTTTTCAGTAGCACAAAAACTGTTAGAACTGTCCTGGCTAGTGCAGCTGCCATTTGTGATGAAAAAACTATCATCTCAACAGTCATCTTCAAGAGAAGAAAGGCTGCACATGGAAACATCTAAAAGACCTTAGCTTAAAAAATGTATATTTATTGAAGTTTGTTGAATTCTGTTAAACTAATAGTGATTATAATATATCTGTCACTAAGACAGAGCTTAAGTGGCAAGGTTAACATTAATTCCCATTTTAACACTGGCCATCATCTGCTATAAAACAAAAAAACCCTGTCTAGTGGGAGTCCAACCTGCAGCAAAAACTCTTATTTAGGGTTTGTAAGTTCTCACGCATTGCTCAGCATCAGCGAGGCTGAGGTGAGGTCAGAGAGAGATACAAAATACTGTAGCTTGCTCATACACAGTTCATCTTGTGACATTATCAGAAATACCAGTAAATGGTATTAATTTTCAAGCGTGCCTTCAAGAGAACAAGATCAACACACTCTCTTGGTGTCTGATTGGTCTTTTAGGGGTTTTAAAATTGTGTTTACTGAGCAATGAGTTACAAATTAAGCTTAGCTTAATTTGCAGAGGTGAGTCATAGAGACTTCCAGGAACCAGCCAAACTCAGCATTTGAGTGTGTTCTTTGCTTCTTTTGGGCTCTGGAGGAAACCGATGGTGACAAAAAAAAAAAAAAAAAAAAAAAAAAAAAAAAAAAAAGTGTACATAGAGTGGCAGAGCTGAGGACCCCCCATTTGCTCATTTTCTCTGCCTATTCCATGCCATCAGTTTGAACAGCTGCATAAAGAAATGCTTTACACACACATTCACACAATCTCTTTTATTGAGAAGCAGAAAAGTCTCAAATGAAAACCTAAACACTCAGGTTTGAGGGAAGGGGTGTGATGTTACTGAAAACTTGCACTGTCAGACTAGTTTTGTGCCATAGCCAATGGAAGTCATTATTATTAAAAGTTTCATACAGAACCTGGATGCAAAGCATTTACCATCACCTCTTTGATAAAAGCATCATGAAACTGTTCAAAACCACTGGCTTTCTTCCTTGCTTGTGAAGAAACTTCACATTCACCAACAAATTAACTTCCCATTTTGTAAGACTTGTGTTTAGTTATGGCCAGATAAATTTCACTTGTAGACTGAAGGAAATGCCCAAACAGTGCCACCTTTAATTATGAAAACTGCCATGCAGCAGCTAATGAAGAAAGCCAGACATTGGCCTGCTACAAATGAGTCCCCTGGTCCAAAGCACAATTCCATACATCACAAAGTTGAGCCTCAGTTTGACAGACCACTTCCAAATAAAGCAGAAGAGACAGGCGAACATACCTTGCTATAAACATTTCCCTCTCCAGCATTTCCCAGAAACTGTAATTCAAACAGGGACCAGATCTAGCAGACCAGATTCAGGCAAAACACAATTTGCATTTAAATCAGCGAGAGCTACTGGTGACTAGCATGCAGCATGTACTTATTAGCGTCCTAACAGAAATGTGTATTTTAAAACAGATGGTAGAAGCTGAAAGAAAATTGAATCACAAAATAAGATCATTAACATAAGTGCTTCCTCTTCTAATCAGCTACCACTGTGTTACTATCAACTAGTATGTTGGGGAATATCATTCATTTCCTCATCTCAGAATGTAAATATATGAATTGTTTTGCTCCCTATTTCCCCCCAACCCCCATGCCCATTGCACAGGCACTTTCTTTCCCCTCAGTGTTTCCCCTAGTTTGAAAAAAAATTAGAGTGGACCATTTTCTTGTCTTCTCTCCTTCCCATCAGTAGAGTTCTCTGCATCTACTGAAAAAATCCCTAGATTTTGACAGAGGGGGATATTCTGGGACAACATTGGAAACTTATTTCTCCACAAAGCTACTCCCACAGCAGAGCACAACCTTTCAGGTGCAAGCATACTAGCTTGGGGAAAACAGCTTGAAAAGTACATTCATGAAACAAAACAAAAAAAACCAGAGCATGGTCGTTCTGTCTCTCTCAGTTACTTTCATGTTTCTCAGTTTACATAGCAAGTAAACTACCACTACTTTGGGCTCAAACCACTCAGCTACATACAAGCTGATTTTTCTCCCCTTCCCCGTCACCTTCCTCAACAAAATTTCTGCAACTGGAATTTAACCACCCGTGTGACCATATCAGGCACCAGAACATTGGTTAAAATGCTCTTCACTGGCAATGGCTGTGAGAACTGACTTGCTGGTGTGCGATACAGATACGAACTCGAGCACCAGTAAAACCCAGTCATTACAAGAATCGAGGATGCTTAAAATATGCTGGAATACTACAAGGATCGTCAAAGCTACCTCAAAAAAGAGTCACATAAAAATGGTGTTCCCTTACCTGACAGAGCTTTCAAAGGCACTCATGCCTCGTAAATCCCCCAGGTGCAAAAAGAAAATACACTTCTATGGCTTCTTTTCCTTGAGGAACACAACAGCTCAGTGCAGAGTTTTGCCTACCTCTTTGCTCAGCTGTAAGCTGTTAGACCTGCCAGATCCTTGCCCAAGCCCCAGCTGACAGCAATGAGTAACTTGTCCTGTAGGACCCTCAGGGAAGTAAAATTACTTTGGTGCTGAGCACCTGGCGTGGTGCTTTTTTTCTCTTGGAAAAGTAGCACAGTCCTGAGATTATCACAAAGTTCCTAAAAGGGCTTTGTGCAAGATGGTTGCTGGGCCAGAGCTGCATGAACATCAGGGGTGTAATTTCATTTCAAGCATGCCTCAGCCAAAACACTGTAGAACTGTTACAGGCATTACTTTAAATTTCTAGGCAAGGCAATCACTGATTTTGCTCATTTCCAGTGTAATTCACAGTGGCTACATAGGGTTTCGATCTGCAGTAATTTAAAAAGACTACAACAGGCCACAGAATTTTAGCCCCAAGCTTTTGTTTTGCTTTTTAACATTAGGTGCTGCAAATATTGCAGCAACATACAAATAAGATTCCAGATAAAAATTCTCACTATAGTCACTTTACTGCTCTTTCTAGGTTGAAGGAGGTCAAAAGATTAAGCATACAATGTTGCAGGTACAGGGCTGAGTTGCAAAATCATTACCACCTTGCCCTGCATCAAGTTGTCACCAATTATTTATACACAGAAAAGAAATAGCTACCATTTTGCATAGAAATATCCATGTACTTGCTCTCCCACATAGAAAGGAACAAAACTTCTACCTATTATTTTCCCAGCTGGAAGCTAATCCACGCTAAATTTTGCTGCAGTGCTGAAGATTTCTGAAAAGCTTCACAGATAATTGAGTTGCAGCTTCAATACATAGGATCCCTCAGTAAGCAAAAGAGTATCATCCTCTGTTTGTCATAAGCCTTTTTAAAGCAGGAAGAAGATCAAGAAAAGAACAGATGAACCTGTTGAGAGGTTCTGACAGCATTACTTCTCCCAGAAGTGTTACTAACTACCCTACAATTTTCCACGGTTATTTCAAGGCCTTGAGAGTCAGGGAAGAGTGGTGTCATGCTATAAATGAAAGTAGAATTGAGTGCTTCCATTCCCACTGCAAGCCTGTTTCTGTGGAGCTGCTGGTTTCTCCATGCAGCTATTTCCAGTGACACCTGATGTTCAAGGTGGGCTTACAGGCTTTCAGTGTTGGAGGACCTACAAGGCAGCTGCCCACTTAATGAGAACCTGCACTAATTGCTTGGGCAAGCTCTGATCAGGCTCAGTATGGATATAAACTGAGTCTAGAATGGATTTGGGTTTCTTCTGGGGCTTTTTAGCACAGTTTTGAGCCTTTTGTCCCACTGAAGTACTGATTCAACAGAACAGAATGACACATTTGCAGCATAACTGTATGATCTGCTTTTCTCTTTTGTTGTCAAGTTCATCCGAGCTTCTGCACTGGTATCTTTTCCATTCTTTTTCTCCTGTTAGCTTAAGTGACTGTTTCATGGCACAGTGGTTTGGAAAATGCTCGTTTTATAAAGGCTAGTGTTTCAGTCATCTTTCAGACCCCAGAGACAATTATAACACTGAATTTTATAAAGCTAAGGCTGCTCACATACAGATGGCAAAAACTGTTGGTGCGGCAGGAAAGGGATGGTAAGTGTTTAATCCTACCAACTGCTCTGAATCCTGTGCATGTGCAGGGGCAAGAAAACACATCAAACCCTTCTTCTTGCACAAGACTAGATGTGAGCTTCTGATTGAAGAAACTTCAGCAAATACCCTTCCAACTGCCTTGCTTGAGAGATCTCAGGCTAAAACAGTCCAGTCTCACACTGTAATCTCTCTCAGTGTCTTCTGGCAAGGGATCCCCTCTTTTAGAACTGCAGTTTGAAGCTTTCTCAAAAGACTGGAAAGGTGATAGAGTGATCTTGTGCTCTGTAAGGAGAGCAGCTGCCTCCCCAGGACAGATGTTGCAGATTTCTGCCTGGGAGTTTTGCTGTGCTCACCTTTGCCAGCACTAGGTGACCTCTAAGAGTGCTGTCTCTGGAAGGCAATAGCTCTGGAAACCAAACATCCTACCAACAAAAATCACCTTAAAAATCTTCCTCCTGCTTTTAATAAAGTAATACAAAGGATGGAACAGAATGGAACATTTGCTTACTGATCAAAACAGATTGGAACCATGATAATTGGTTTTAAAATCAGAAATGGCAGGTTCATTTTTGGCTAAACAGAGAAAGCAGAGCAGTTGGCTCTCTCCTCCCAAACAATTATGATTGTGAGTTTGACATGATATTCCATTTCTAAATGTTTTGCTTCCCCAACATCCTAAACTGACACAATAAGAACAACTTATACTGCACAGGAAATATTGCTGGACACAAGCCTGAATCCTGTGCAGCTCAGGTCGGAAGTCTCCACTTTTCTGAGTGCCTTGTTCCAACTGTATTTACCTGAAGTACCACTGCAGTTCAGTCTTTGGGGTAAGGCACTAAGGAGAAATGAAGCATCTGAAACTGGGATAACAGATTTGTTGCATTGTGCAGTTTCCTAGTGAATTGCTTTATGCTGGTGCATTGCTACTTTCACTTTTCTTGAGCTTATGAAGTATGTCTGCCATTTGGCAGCACCTTGTTGTCCCAAAGAGATGTGCTGAGAGAGGGATTTGTTGCAGTAAGATGGCAGTCTTTGTGAAATAAGATTGCCCTTGTTCCTTTTCATGGGACGTTTCAGATAGGGACCATTCAGGGGCATCTTTTGTCACGTGGGGATACTTGGAGTTGAGGTTGGTCTGAAAACCTTCCTGCACTGTAAAATGTCACTGCACACATCATTGCCATTATTATAATTACTGTAGTTATTAGATTTATTCTTCCCATGAAATATAGAGCTGTGAACTATACATGTGTTCACGTTGCAGCCATGGCTACTGCTCTTCTCTTTTCTGCTGCAAAGCAAGCTGTGTGTACTGCAGGCTGCCACCTCCTTTGTGGTGAAAATGTTATCAAGACAAAACAAATGAATAAACCCCTTCCTTCTGGTAAGGCAGAGCCAACAAGGCTGTCAAGAGCATAGTGGAAAATTATAGTAATAAGATAATGGAAAAATTACAATTTGTGGAGAATGAAGTCTATTACTTCTACATTTAACAGCCCTGTGGAGAATAAAAACAGCTTTTCTGCAGAAATATTTGATTTAGCGCCAAAAATTTGAATTTACACCTTAAAATAAACAGCCAAATGAGAGCAAAAAATAACCTTTCTTCTTGAAATCCTGTAGCAGAATTAGCTCAAATTAGTATATTTTAGCCCAGAGGTACAGGTTGGGGAAAGTGACTTTTAACTGTGGATTTTGGTCCAAGTTAATGGAAAAGCTGGAGAGTTATTTAGGAAGGATAGCTATTCTAGGTAATTTGTTCGTAAATTTTAAAATACTCACAAAAAAAAAAAAAAAGTCTGAACTTCTGCTCACATAGGGGGAATTTTACTTTCTTCAAATAGATAAATGCAATCTCATTATTCTGTGCAAGAACTTTTTGAGAAATTCTGGAAGGATGCTTCTTTTTTTGCATGTATTAAGGCTGGTTTTTTAAGTTATTTTTCTAAAAAATAAAGATGAAACAGTGCATCAGTTTCTTAATGCCTGAACTAGTCCTTACATTTTGATGTTTAGCCCTGAGATACTTACACCATCAATACATTTGCATTTGACTTCTTTGTAATAGAGACTCATGTATGTTTTTAATATTGGCAACAATACTGAGAGTGTATATTTCTTCACAGTACAACTAAAAGTAGCAATTACAATTACACAGGTTGCCTTTGCATTCAGAACATTTGCTTTAGTTTGAAGAAAAGTCTGTAAAAGAAGTAGCTGCAGACGTAGGAATTAAAATCAAGCTGTTAAGATGTATCAGCATCTGTGCTTCCAAACAAACAAAAGTCTGTAAAATGGTACCATCCGAGTCTGACGAGGACTCAGCAGGTAAGTGGACCTGTAGTCTTTGAATAAGGAAAAACAAGATCTTTTGCTGTGCAGGTCATGCCTACCAGTATTCATCTGGGGACTTTATCTTCCTGGTATTTTTTACAGAAGGAACATATTTACTCAATACTGGGTCTTGATCAGCTGGGATACTGTGTCTTCAGTGAAAGAAGACAGTTTTGAACAATATTCCCTTTTTCTTTTTTACAACAGTGCTCCTGTTTTCTTGCCATGAATTGAACACACATCCATGTCAGACACCAAAAATCAGTCAGACTAATGCTGGAGAACAGAGTGGATCAAGAATGGATCCAGGATTTTCAAAAGATGCTTCATGTCCTGACACCTGACTTGAGACCCATCACAAATCCTCCTCAGCACTTCAGAAAATGCACTGCCTGATATAAAATGTGCAACAGCCAAACATCTTTTTTGCTATCTGTTGGTTACAATTAGAAAATCTTTGCCAGTTTCTATCACTTAGTAAAACTTTTAATATGTGTATAGCTACAAAATCTAATCTTTTGGCAAGAAACTAATATGACTAATTACATTTTGTGATCTGCATTTCCCCCGAGGTCTCAGTATTTTGTGCTTCCTTCCCAAAGTCTAACATAAAGCGGCTTCTACTAGTTATGTAATTTGTTATTAATTTAAATAACACACAAGCTATATTTTGGTCTCTCTGGGGAACAAAGCATCACCATCTTCTTTGACATAGTGGAAAACCCCCAAATTTCAAAAAAATTTAAATTTTAAATCATAT
Source organism: Empidonax traillii (assembly GCF_003031625.1). NCBI lineage: Eukaryota > Metazoa > Chordata > Aves > Passeriformes > Tyrannidae > Empidonax > Empidonax traillii. The sequence continues at coordinate 37,630 of NW_020955859.1, forward strand.
GTTTATAGAAAATCAGCATTAGTGCACAAGTTAGACTAGTTTTCACAAGTTTGATGAAAATGTTTCAGATGTAAAGTTTATTTATCTGTGTTGTGTTTGTGTGGGAAGGTTTTGGGGGGGTGGGCTACAGGAGTGACTTCTGTGAGAAGCTGCCAGATGGCTCCATGACAGACACACCTTTGGCCAAGGCCAAGCCTATCAGTGATGATGGTAGCACCTTTGAGATAAGGTACTTAATAAAGGGAAAAAAACCACCAAAATATTGACTAGGGAAACATTGGCACTGACCTCAAATGTGTTTTTGTCTCTTTTCAGTTAAGCCTTAGGAGCCCAGAATTGTTCCCACAAGCCAGAGCTCTACCGAAAAACTGCAGCTCTGTGCCTCACACCACAGTGCCCACTGTGACCCCTCATCTTGGGCTGCACTCTCTCACTGTATGCACATAGATAAAATTATGCAGAAGGGTTTGCTGGAATCCAGGGGGGTCTGTCATCTCCTCTGAAAAACCTGCTGATGATTTTAAGATCACAAAAAGCTTTGGCAGCTCAACTGATATTAATGGAAGAGGCTCCCTGGTGTGCAAGGAGGCAGTTACTCCCTTGAGTGACTCAGCTGAGGCAAATTCACCTCAACAACAGCCCTGATCCTAAAATTTCCGTGACCAGAGAAGTTGCTTGTGAATTTTGGCTTTTTATTGCTAGAGCTGCCTAGCTGAGCTAAAATGCAAGTTACCAAAGTCAGATGAGAGGAAGTCTTAAACAGAGGTTGCCTTTGGTGAACATCCCCATCCACAACTTACAAAATCTGAAAATTTTTGGCTGTTGTCTGTCTTCTTAATGTGTGGTGTCTATTTGTTAAGGTCCATTGTTGGGGGAGACCTGAGGACCATCTAGTGTTGAGCATCCCTCTGTAATGAAAGGTTTGATTTCTTTCGAAGTACCATGGTCTTGGAATGAACTACTGATAAATGTGGGAGACCTTTAATCCTTGAAACACCATGAATATTTATAGGCAAGTATCTGAAAGTGACTTATTTGTAGTATATATTGTATATATTATATATATTATATGAATTAATGTTCCCTTTTCAAGGATTTGCTGCTTTGGCCATGTGTAAAGTTGTGTATGTGATCACACAGTGTTTACAATCACGACCACGTGTTGTGTTTATTGCCATAAAATTAATGTATTTTTAGCATGGTAAGTGCATCGAACTCCTGTGTTTGCAGCATTTGGAAGATTATTTACAATTTATTCATTGCAGGACTGGGAGAAGAAAATACAGAGGAAGCATACATTTGTTTCCTTTCCTGTAGCCTCCCAGAATTTAATATATTTAAAAAGCAAAGGGTATCTTGCAGCCTGGGGGAAGGCTGGCTCCTCTCAGGTCTAGGTCCCTGTTGACCATTTTGGTAGAGCACTGGATTGGCTTTTCAAGGGTAGTGTAAGTGCTTAGGATTCTGTTGTGGAAAATCTAAAAGTGCTACTATTTTTAAAAGATACTACACAAATAATATAAATACTATATAAATATGAAAATGTAGTGTTATCATTCATCATCCTGCAACCATTTAGTTCATACTGCCAAGTCAAATGACTTTTGCATGTATTACCTTCCTGCTAAGCTCCATAAGAGGTCCTATGAAAATGCCTTTAATTCTGACAAACCAAACAATCCGTTGCCAAGAAACACAGAGAGCTCTTTTAATAAGTCTTTTTCTATCTTTATGCAGTTTAGACAAGAATATCTTAAATATTTGATTGAAATAGGTCATTAATCAACAGTTCTGTTGAAAAGTGGTCTCTGACTTTGGTAAAAGGGTTTAATTTCCAGCATTTTTTGAATCCACAGAAGTTAACTCTTAATCAATTTCTTGTCCTATAGAAGGCCTTTTGATATCACATTCTGTAAGAAAGCAAAGGGCTTTAGAGTCTCAGTCCAAGGTATAGGCAAAGCCCAAGCCCCTTTGTTTGCCTCCTGCTAGCTATAAATAATTTTCATCAATTTAACACCAGGTTTTATGTGAGCAGTAATCATAAAGCAAACTAAAAAGTGGATCTACAGTACTCTAATGGTTCCCTGAGAGCTTGAGTGTGCTTGAGTGTGCTCTTGTACCCAGCAGTGCTTGCAAGGTGTGCAACCCACTCCTTACTCTCTTTCTCTCTCCTGAATCTCAGATTTCTGCAGGGTAGGAATGGGTGAATTCATACAGTCACTGTTGCCAGCCATAAACAGTTGTATGGGGAGTTCATGTTCTTTGCCCTTAAGGTTTTATCACTGCCCATCATTTAGTTTATCTGAGCCCTTCCAGTTGACGGATTCGCAATATGGAACCAGTGAGAAGGTTAACTTACTCTCGCATGGACCTGTGGATGGATGAGTGCATGGATGGATGATGGATGGGTGGATGGATTCTGTGGCACTGGGTTGCAGGAAGGGACTGCATGGTCACTCACATGTTTTACTTTAATTGTGACGGAAAATATGTAACAAAACGGCATAGTTTTCATTGCAGCTCAGACATACTAAGGTATTTTGCCTTATACTAAATAAATACACTAAATAAAATGGATTAAATATATTTACAGTTTAAAAATACTAATGTTTCAGTAAACATAAATATATTATTTAAGTAAAAAACCAGCTTCATTAAATATACTAAATATTAAGGTTTTGTGTCAATCACAGTTGGACTCATGAATCTGAGGACAGCTTGTCTCCTGCTTTCATGTTGTTTCTTTTGGAATTTTTTCTCTTGTAAAGAGCATCTATTTTGGTGTTTCATCAGAGGAAGAGGTGGTAAGTAGTTAAGTCAATTCTCTTAGAATATCTGATTTAATAGATCTTACTTTGAAAGTTCTTATACGCTAAACTGGTCATTCAAAAAGCTGAGCCAAACCCTTGCAGTGCTCCTGGGGAAAACTCAGATTCAGATTCCAGTCACAGGAAAAATTAGTATGTACCATCCTATAAAGGACAGTTGAACTGGTATTTATAATGATAGTGTCTGCAAATGAACTTTTTCAAACCATTTCTTCCATGATTCTTCTGACATTTCTGTGAAAAAGGACTATCAACACAAAAATAATCATATTTTTGGTACCTATAGTGCAAAGATTGCCATTATCATAGGATCATAGAATGGCTTGGATTGGGAGGGACCTTAAAGATCATCTAGTTCCAATGCCCCTACCATGGACAGGGATCCCTTCCACTAGACCAGGTTGCTCAGAGCCCCATCCAACCTGGCCTTGAATTCTTCCAGGGATGGGACATCCAGAACTTCTCTGGGCAATCTGTTCCTGTGCTCCACCACCCTCACAGTAAAGAATTTGTTCCCAACATCTAATCTAAACCTACTTTCTTTCAGTTTGAAGCCATTTTCCCTTGTTCTGTCCCTCCATGCCCTTGTAAAAATTTTCTCTCCCTCTTTCTTGTAGCCTCCATCCAGGTACTGAAAGACCGCCATTAAGTCACCCCAAAGCCTTCTCTTTTGCAGTCTGCACAAATTCAGTTCTCTCAGCTTTTCCGTGTAGGAGAGGATGGGTGCTCCATCCCTCTAATCAACTTGGTGGCCCTCTCTGTACTTGCTCCAATGGGTCAATGCCCTTCCTGTCTAGGGACCCCAGGGCTGGATGCAGCACTCCAGGTGGTATCTCAACAGACTTGTGTATGTTTTTTGTAAGAACATAGCAACTTCTTGAAATGTTTCCTTCAAACATGTAGAATTCCCATACAAAGTTTGAATCTTTCTTTGTACTAGACATGGCATTCAGTTATTTTAATTCTTCGAAATCTGTACTGGTTCTTGAACAAGAATTCCAAAAAAGCCAGTGGTGCAACTGTGAACTCAGGAACAAACTTAAAGACAACATAGATTTTATGTAATGTTCTCTATGTAAGATATCTCACCCTCTAGGGTTGTGTGTTGGGCCTGGCTGCGATGGAGTTAATTTTCCCACAGCAGCCCTCACAGAGCTGTGCTTTGCATTGGTAGTTAGAAAGGTGTTGATAACACACCAGTACTTTGGCACAGCATCAGCACAGTCTCAATGTCTCTCAACAGTCCTTCCTCCCACAAAGGGGCTGGGGGTGAGCAAGATCCAAGAGGTGGCACAAGTAGGCCAGCTGATCCAGACTAACCAAAGGGATATTCCATACTTTATGACATCAGCTCAGATAGAAAAGCTAAGGAAAGGTAGAGGATGGGAGGGCACTCTTCGTTTACAGTGCTTGCCTTTCAGAGCAACCATTATGTGAGCTGAAGCCCTGCTTCCTGGGCAGTGGCTGAACATCACTTGCTCATGGGAAATAGAGAATAAACCTTTTTTTTTCTCCTTTTGCTTGTGCGTGCACAAACTTTCACTTTCAATTTGGTAAACTGCCTTATCTCAAACTACAAGTTGTTTTCCATCTTATTTTCTCTCCCCTCTCCAGCTGGGAAGGGGAGTGGGCACCCGGTGTCCAGCCAAGGACAAGCTACCACAGGTCACCTTAGGCTTTTGCTGCTGTCAGTAAGTGCTGTGGACTCAGGCACTAGATGGCAAAGTTAGGTAAACTGTGCTCATACTAGCAGCTTAAAATAAAGGATTTAAAAGTAATCTGCAATTTAGTTGGGGAAAAAAACAAACAAGCAAAAAAAACCCAACAGCAAATGTCCTCAATATCCCTGGGATGCAGAAAATGCTTGGATGTCCTATTGGCAGCCCTTCCTTCTCCACAGCCTCTCTAAAAGGTTAAAAGTGTGTTAGCTGTGCACTCCCTTTACTCCAAAGGCACAGTATTCCAGCAGAGCTGCTGTGCAGAAAAGCAGCCATCAAGTAACTCTCAGTGGTGGTTTTCAGCCTGTCTCCTGTGGAGTTTACAGTCTTTCTCGGTAGTAGTCAAGGAAAGCACTATTGTGATGGAGCAAAAGAGGTTATCTAGTGAAATAATCTTAATGCACTAATTGTATTTCCCTAGCAAACTACTACTGGACTTCATTTTTCCTGCTGCCTCAGAGGTTTTGAAACTTTGTCAGGAGCCAGAAAGGAAAGATTGGAGCTGGGATTGTTCATTGCATCAGTTCTAGTTGTGCCATTGCCCTCCCCTGCCTTTCCTCTCTTCTGCCTCTAGAACTGTTTGTTAGTGAATAACAGGACATGTAGCCTCAGTATGGACTTGGAAAACTTGGAGAAAAGTTGCACTTTGGTCAGTAACTCTTCCTTGCCCTGTTGCTTCTGGATAGAATCCAGCCTTCACATCAGGAGATTTTGAGGGAGGGCAAGTCCAGATGGAGAAGGAGGAGAAAACATGATTCTGCCAAGTTGGGTTTTTGGAAACAATGGGAGTTGATAGAGTCAGCTGAGTGGTTTGAAGTTCTTAGTGGTGCCCATGGCAGATGGGTTAGGGACCTCAGTGCAGGTATAGGGGTGAAGAGTTGAGTGGAAAATTACACCTACCTAATATTATCCCAAGGCTTTGCAATCTATACCAAAGATACAAGCACCAGAAATTTGGATATGTATCTGTATTTGTGTGTATATCCATATATACATGATAAACCTCTCGATTTCTCCGATCATTAATGAGAACAGTGATGAGATCTTTTGTCAGAGGCTTTGGGCAAAACCTGCAGAAAACATCCTAATGAAGTGTTGGTCCCATGGTAAGAAGCCCTCAGAAAAGCACATCACATGTTGCTCTGAGCACTGCTCTTCGGCCAGGACACAGGCAGTGAATCAATACCAAGCACAAGGCTGGAACATCCCAGAAACCATTTTGTAAATCCCAGGATCCTGATATTCTAGCAGTTGCAGTTCTATTTCATCTGGAGTTGGCTCGCTGCTGTCAAAAGCTTAATGCATCTTGAGCTTTCAGTGGATTTCTTGGAAACATCCTTAGGACATTTTTTAACATTTTAGCATCATGATTTTTTTCTTCCTACATTTAGACCTCCTTGAGATATACTTTGAGGTATGGCCAGGCCTGATATCATGTTTTTGCTGGAGGCATGGGGACAGGAGAGATTCCTGAGGGCCAGTTAATCAATAGCAGGTGAATGTGAAAAATGTTGCTATGTTCTTCTACATCTGGAGTTCAGTGCTAGCAACCCTCTAGCAGAATGCTCTAGAGGCAGTTTCTTACTCAAAATTTCTCCTGTGGGACTTTCCACAGCTGGAAAGTCTTCTCTGGTGCATGACAATAATTGCTCTGCTTACAGAACAAAACAGAGTGGAAAAAAAAGCGGGAAGAAAACCTTGCCCCTTTTCCCACACTGAGCATTAACTGTACTATCTGGCCTTGAACCAAGGGCCAAGAAATAACACGTTACCATGTAACATGTTCAGCTGGGGAAAGTGCTCTGACATTTAAAGGAGATGTTTTAAAATCATCTCATACAAAATTCTGTAGCGGAGCAGCAAGAGCTGGGCTCCTCCCCAGGGGAAGGCAAGCTGGGATATGAGGGCAGCCAGGAAGGGGCAGGCAGGGCGAGGCATTGCGGCCAGAGCAGAGTATGGTCCCCTGGCACCAGAGCCAGCCAAGTGGCCTGACAAATCCCTTCAGAACTCCTGTACTAGATTTTTAAGCATCCAAATAGATCCCCAGGCTACGTGTTTAGTACTCTGCTATTACATCTTTTGTTGGGCTTTGCATGGTGGTAATCGATAAATGTACTGTCTGACAGTAAAAATTCTCAGCCAGAAATTGCCTTCCACTGGGATCTGTAATGTGTTTCTCCACCACGAGAAACACAAGGGTATTGTAAGCATTTTATTTTCCTCTCCTCACACCTGACTTCACGTTCATTTTAACTGGGAAGATTGATTTCGGCAGCAGGCTCTCACAGAGGTTCATGTTAGAAAGCTTATTCTTGATGTAAAATACACAAAAGAATCTCTAGCAACAATTGCTACTGTCAGTGTTGATATTTATGACATTAATCAAAAGTTGATGTAATTAAGTTGGTTCTAGAAAGACCAGTGTTCAGCGAGTTATTGCTGTCTGCTTGTTTGTTTTTTTTCTTAGGGGAGCGAAGTGTCAATATTTATGAAATATTTCAAAGGACTGGCTTTTGTTCTGGCTTGTCTGACTTTTCCCAAGACTGCATTAGGGATAACTAGTGTCGCTGGTTTCTCTGCATGGATCATTCTGAGGTGCTTAATTTGGTCTGTGGTTGACCTGTCCTGTGTTTATTGTAAGTTTTCTTAAGCGACTGCTTTTATGATGTGGGACTGATACTTATTTCCTTTTTGGGAGCCATTACCATAGACTGTTAATTGCAGCAGTTCTAATCATTTAACTGTTACAGGTAGAAATACATACATACATATACACATACATGGTTTAGTAATTGTTTAAAAGTGTAACAAAGGATGTAAAGGGCCAAGATTCTAGATATAAACAATAAAAAACCCAAAGAGTTAATTAATGCAGTATTAGTCTTATTGTTTACTAATACATGCTATTGATTCTTACTTAGACAAACTGTTTTCAATAGAAAAATTGTTATGTAAGAGTTAGCAGTTTTAAGATAAATATCTTTGAAGCAATAAAAAAGGTATTGTGATTACTGTGTATGTCTGAAGGAAGTTACCAGTACCTATGAAGTATTTATAGCCTCCAAAGGCTCCCTCTCTTTTCTTTTGAAAATCGTACATGCATGTTCAGGTATTATTAGCGACACTACAACGTCAGCATAAGTCATTTTACTGCCCCTGCTGCATTTCTTTCCCGTGTTAGACCAAGAGGACCTCTCAGGAGCTGAGACTCCAAAGAGATATCAGAGTCTCTGCAGCCTCTTGTGCCAGCCTTGCGAGAAGCCTTTGAGGTGATGTACATGAACACCCACATTTGTATGACCTACACACCACATCTGTGTGTGTATCCAGCCTCAGGAAACCACAGCAGAGCAGTGAGATGGAGATTATGGGTCTTATCCATCACATCCCCACAGCTGGCACTACAGCAATGTGGCTAAAAGGCTTTCAGAGTAGAGCAGTACTGACTCAGCACAGGATAATTCCTGCTTAGGTTTTACCTTAATTACCATCCACCTTTTCTGAAGGGACAGCCTGACACAGAAGAAGGAAGCAGGCAAAATTCCGAAGTCTAAGAGTGGTTGGCACGTCAGAAGGCACTCTTGCTGTAGACACAGTTTGCTTCCACTTTGCTACAGTCAGTGAAAGTGCTTATTCAGCCAGTCGAGGTTGGCTTCCCTTGTGTGCTGCTGCCACCCCAACACTCTAATAGGTAGCCAGTAATTATTCTTGAGAAAGCAAGATAAAGCAACAGGAAAAATGTTGGCCCCTTTATAACCTTCAGAACATCTAAAGGATATCACTGCTTGAACCACGTAAACAGCATCCACTGAAAGACAAGTCCTGTAGGTGCTCTGAACGACAGTTTTTACTTACACTGTACCTCCAGATACATCCAGGACTTCTCTGTGCTCGTCACTGCCATGATACTCAAGATATTGCATCTGCTGTATTAGGGTCACTAATACACTAAGGTCACTTGAAGGTACAAGCATGAAAGGAGGGTCTGCTTCCACAGCTCATCTACAGCAGGGCTTGCTCTGGCTGTTGGTGAAGTTAAGGAAAGACTTAATTAAATACCTCTGTGATTCCTCTTCTGCCCAGGATTATTTTACAAATGAGCTTGACTCTCTGTCCTCTTATTTTACAAATGAGTCCAACTCTCTGACTCCTCCATGGAAATGAAAGAGTAGAAAAAGGTTTAAGGTTAATCTTTAAAATAAAAAAATTCTTCTCCTGGATAAAATGTCATGTTTTACTAAAATACCCTGAATTCTCACTTATAAAACTAACAGTCAAATTAAAATACCAGAATCCACTGATCATATAAGGAAAAATAAACTTGTGGACATGTAAATTAATCTATTATATTTGAAAAGATGTTCTTGGAAGAATGGAATAACTCCAAATCATATGACCTTATTTAATGGTGTAACCATCGCACCACTTTTTTTCAAATTTCAGTTACATTGCTTCTTTAGTTCAATTATTTTACATGTTGTTGCAAAACCAAATTGCTATCAGGGCCATTCCCTGTGCAGTGACTGAAAGGAGAATGTTACTGCTGCTCATTCTTATCATAGGATGCAGATCATAGGAAATAATTTGAAGAAGCAGATCCTTTGAAACCTCCTCATACTTTCTCTGAAAAATATGGGTATCTGGGGTTTGCAGGGGCTAGGCTTCAGCATGCCTTTATTTACTTGTACAAGTCAGAGGTGCTAGTCCACAGATCTGAAACGGTGTATGGCTCCTGGAGAGTGTGAATGAAGGTCCTAAGCTTGGGTATGTATGTCAGTCTTCTCATGGGCATCAGGGACCAAGCTGGCAGAGTGGCTGGGTATCCAAATGTTTCTGTGTGTGAGGCGGCAAGCCAGCAGGCTGGAGAATGATACAGATAAGTTGTTCCAACACATTTCAAACTGGTGGTGGAGCAGGGAGATGTTAGTCATCTTTTGCCAGGAAATGTCAGAGCCAGAATCCTCCGAAGCTCTTGGCATAGACAGAGGTGTAAAAATGCCCAGTCTCCTCCCTAGAGCTCCCCAACCAACTATGAATAATTCACATCAGGTCAGGAAGGAAGCAGAATTTTGTTCTCAAATACCAAAGTTTCAGAAAATTTGGAGAGGAAAAAACCTGAGTATAAATCTCAAGCATGGACCAGGCTCTTCATAAAATGTCTTTCACTCCCAAATCAAAAAACTGAAGAATTTATTTCTCTACCCAAAACACCACATGCTGATGCCATAAAAAAACCTGATGACTTCTGCAACAGACTCTAAGGAAGCTGATGGACGTAGTTCATCGCTTCCTTCATATGTACTGCTAGAGTATGTAAACTCTCACCCAGAGGCTGTGCACAAACTTCACATCCACACAAATCCCATGAAGCACATAAGAATAGAGGGCACAGAGTTCAGAAGGAAAAAATAATGTCAGCAAAATCATCTTACCTAACAGTACAGTAAAAGTCAATTAGCAAAAGTCATTCCTTTGTAAAGCCTCAGAATAAAGATGACTTACACATTTTTGAGATTTTTTTGGTAAACTTTTTTTAAAGAAGCATTTACTATTTACAAGAACTAGTCTTAAGTTAATTTTTAGTTGGCTGAAAAGAAATGGTAGTATTTGCAGGTAAATAACAAGATATTTGAAGTAACATAAGGGAGATAACGAACTGATCCAGTGAGGCATTGCTTTTATTGAGGCAAATGTTACCATTTTTATATCAGGGCACAGTCAGCCCTGAATGTTCTTAAAATTAGTTTTTCTTTTTCTGGTAAAGCTGGGCTTACTGAAATTTTTTTTTTTTTTTTTTTTTTTTTTTTTTTTTTTTTTTTTTTTTTTTTTTTTTTTCACCAAATGAGCTCTGTGATTGTAAGGGTGGTGGTTTTCACGGTGCACTGAGCATACACTGCTTTGCATGCTGAGGATTTGGCCTTAAATCATTTCACTCCTGCTGCAGTTGGAGAAGAGGGAGGGGGAAATGTCAGGAGTTTTACTTACTGTGCTTCTGAATTTTGCATCTCTCTTTTTAGAATTATCTCTTCAGATGCTAAGTATTATGATTCACTGTGCCAGATTGTGTTTGCTGATCATAGCAGTAAGATCGATAGGGGAATTTTATCCCATGATTCATTAACAGAATCAGTTTAAAATTGAGGTTTGTGGGAAATCTGTTGAGACCAAATAGGAAAACATGTGCACATACAGAAACAACATAATCTTAAACATTGTCTGCCTCCTTGGTCTTTACAGAATTTACAAGTATGTGTACTTCCCAAAAATGGGAAGTAGGTGTCATTTGGATTAGCTATTTTCACAGTTTGTATTGCATGTATGTTTGCGTGGTACTGCCAATAGAGCTGTTTATCTCTGGCAGTTCTGAAGAATTCCTAAAAGTCACACTGAATAGCGAAAAACCCTATTTGTTAGAAAAGGTTGATGGTGTTTTGGTTTTAACCTTCCCTGTGCTAGATATGCAAATAAATGTTCTGTGTGTTTTTTTTATTTAGACTCATAAATTCTTACACATTACATTTCTTCCTCCATCACAGAGGAAGCCTATTTTTGCTGCTACATCTTATTCTCATTTAGAAGTATGGTATTTTGAAAATCTCATTTTGGAAAGTTAATGCAGGTACCAGAATAGCACAGATATTTTTTTCTCATATTTTACTGGACATGGAAATACTTTCAAGGACAGACCTTGTTCAGCTGCAAGGACTTTCATTCAATAAATGAAAATGGACTCCCTCACCTAAGCCGTCTACCACTCTTTATTTGCCCACCCTCTTCACCTGCTACCCACCCCTGGCATAGCTGCACCATGCACCTACTCATCTTCTTACATGTTTCTTTTTGGTGGTTTTGGTTTTATTTTTTGGGGGTGGGGGGTGGAGAGGGAATAGGGAGTGAGGTGGGGTGGTTTTTTTTCTTTTTTTTCCCCTCCTCCTTTAAATGCTGACTACATTCCAGTTTTGTTGTTACAAAAATTTGCTTTAATCTGACCCAGATTATTGTCATGGATAGTGCAATGAACATCTTTCAGAGACCACACTATGAAATGAAGTGGTCAACAAGGACTCCACCAAGTGAAAAGTTCCCAGGAGTCCCTGCAGCAGCTTCCCAAGGAATATTGGATATGAGATGTTGCTTCAGAGGAAAACATGAAAACCCTCGAAAGAACAAAGGTCCTGTAGAAAGCTGAGTAAAGTGCTACGCACTGCATGTTGCTACACCACCTACAAGTGCTCTCACAAGGAAAGACAACAGAATCTCAGCGCGAGCAAAGAGTCTGTCATTGTGGAAAACATCACTGAAAGGATTACAAATTTTGCACTGAATATGAGAGGAACAAAAATAACAGAGGACTGGGATGTTTTGATGTATATTTTAACTATTCTTAAATAGAAAATACTACATAACAAGAAATGCTTATATTACTTAGAAAAACAGTTCCTCGGTAATTGAACAGTGACTCACATCACGGTAAGAGTCGTTTCATCTCTGAAGTCTCGCAGAGACCAACATACAAAAGATGCATTCAAAAACCACTGTAAGCCGAAGTCTAAGGGAGGGAAAAAAGTGTTATTTCTGATGATATAGGAAATACATTCTCTATTAACAATTGAAAAACTCTTTCAAATGAAGGATTAGATTATTCACTCGCAAGAATAAATCACCCACCAGCACACGTTTTCTGAAATTAACTGTGAAACTGTCAGCAGGCAAAGTAAAATTGCTTTGAATATTAAGATATTAGGTATAAGACACTATTCATCTCCTAAAATAACTACATAAACTGATATGGTCCTTTGCCTCCAGGAACCAGTATCAGCATCAGGCAAGACATGACGTTGAGCACATTTACCCTCAGCCGGCCTTACCTGGAACAGTGGTGGCAGACCTGAGGGCAGATAGCTAGACAGAAATCAGTTGAGTGCATAAACACAGAACTGCTGCTCAGCCTCCACTCTTTGGATCAAAGTCTGGAAAGACCTGTGTTAATGTTGTGGTAAGTAGAGAACAGTCTGTATTGATGTATCTTGCATAGTACATGAGAAATTTGGAGCATAGTACAGAAGAAAATTCACATATCTGACAAAGTAGCTTGTGCCTGTCAGACTGATGTCTGAAGACTTCTGACAGACAAGTGTTTGGAGTGTGGGGGTGTTTTGTTTTCTTGGTTAGAGGTTTTGTTTGTTTGTTTGATTTGTTTTGTTTTGTTTTGTTTTCTATATATCACAAGTTAGGAACCCTAACGGGGAACTCAATGTTCAAGAGACCTGTCTGATCTTGGACAGATATGAGACTTACATGAGATCCTTTCCAACTAGACAGAATTGCCTTGATGACAGTTTTGTTCCTAAAATGCAGTGACTGTTTTCGGTGAGGTCCAGGATCTGTTTTCCATGTCAAAAGGTTCATCGAGTTTCTGCCATGGGAAATACGAAGCATTAATTTGGAGAAGATCCTTCAATGTAAGTCCACTGTGCAGCTGTGCAATGTCAGGAAGTTGTGACTAATCACAGAATATGCCAAGTTTAAAGAAACCCACAATGATCATCAGGCCCTGCACAGGACCATCCCCAGAAGTCACACCATATGCCTAAGAGTATCATCCAAATGCTTCCTGAACTCTGTCAGGCTTGGTGCTGTGACCACTTTCCTGGGGAGCCTATTCTAGTGCCCAATCACCCTCTGGGTGAAGAACCTTTTTCTAATATCCAACCCAAATCTCCCCTGACACAACTTCAGGCCTGTCCTGTCCCACAGAGAGGAGGTGCAACCTAGGTGGGCAAACTGGTCATAAAAGGAAATCAGGTTCAACAAGCAGGACTTCCCTTTCATGAAGCTGTGTTGGCTATGACAGATGACCGCCTTGTCTTTCAGGTGTTTTTTGTAGTCAGCTGGGACCTCTCCCAGCTCTTTGAGGATTCTGGGATGAATCCCATCAGGCCCTGTAAATTTGTAGGGATCCAATTGGAGCAGCAGATGCCATCAGGTATTGGGACATTTGATGGATGACTGGATCAGCAGTGCCAAAGCTATCTCATATAAGAAATGTAACCAATCTTTCCTGTCTGACCCATGGGTCTTATGAGTGTTTTGGTCAAAGAGATTTAGGGTTTTTACAGTCTAAAAGATGTAAGGAGTGGATATAACTATATAAACAATGATGATTCTAATAAAAATATTATAATAAACCTTCACTGTTTTTTTTAGATTAACATTTTTATGGAGAGAAGTGAAGGAGAAAGCTTCTGTTAAAGAAATAATATACTGGAAAGAGAGGGACGAGTACGGTCAGCACATGTGGGGTCAGAGAAGGACATAAACAGGGCCTATATGCTGGTTTTGTGGAAAGAATTAAACCACCTAAACTAGGTTAAAGGTGGATTCTTGACACTGAAGAGAGGACTTGGAGGTGTGTATGTAAGGAGTAGGATTTCATCCACAGAGATAAAATCTAATGCGGTAGATGAAAGACAGCCAGTGAAAGGATTTGAAGAGGAGTTTGAAGTTTTTAAGACAGCTGAAAATGTATTTAGTTTGGTTTAGGCAAATAGGTTTAAACAAGGACAATTTAAAATAAATCCTTCTTCTTCAAAAAAAAAGTCAGCTAGTTTTCCAGAATAGTCTCATCCTCCTTTGGTTGGAGAAAAAGGTATTGTACAACTTTTGGCAGTGAGAAGCTCTCCTTGTACTTTTCCTTATACATTCCAGATTAAGAAAAGTCTTTGAAAGTTTATCATCCCAGTGCATTATATATTTTATTTTTTATATGCTCAAAGAAATTCCAATAAAATAGGAAGCTGGCTGGTGGTAGCTAACTGCATCATAACTTTATTCATAATCACAATGTTGATACCATATTCTATTTTTTAACTATATTGTATAATAGAATTTCAATGTAAATTGCCTCATTTGCTCTACTAAATTATACATTAAAGTTGAATGTTAAGAACTTTAAAGATATTTTTGCATTTATTTTCCTGTCTAAAGTGAAGGGTTGGCTTAAGAATATTTTTCAATTTATTTTTCTGCAGACAAGAGTCCTAATTAAATGCTGGAACACCAGACAATTCCACACGTCTAGAATGAATTGGGCTCACTCTGAATCACCAGTTTTACTTTTATTTCCTTCATACAGCTTGTACAGTTTGTGTTCCCCTCCTTAGCAAGCTGTAGGCAAGATAATAATTTATGCTTTCCACTTCACTTTTAATTTATGATACTGTAGTTGATAAATATAAGTCAAAATGTCCATCTGATATATATCAAGTAAGGACAGGAAAATGTAAAACACACACAAACCATTCAAGAATAATGGCTTTTGTGTGATTCCACTCTTATACTGCTACACTTTTTAAAACTTGATTTTTGCAGTGAAGGAGGGCTGCTCAACCCTGGAGGAGAGTACAGTGCTTGGAGCTACCACCCATGTTCCCTGTCTCTTCCTGGTGTATACTGCAACAGGCAAGAGACCACTGGAACAGATCACTGAGCTAAAGCCTACACTGTGAGACCCTGGAAGTGCTTTTGGGGTCAGGGTCCCTGTTGCAGTCACACACCAGGGCACAGCCCAGACCTGTCTCATCCTTACCGCACTCCACATCCAGAGAGAAAAGCTGGACATTTGGGCCAGATGGATGCAGTGGCCAGATTATCAGTCTTGAGGGCCTGAATGAGGAGTCTGTGTCGTAGCAATGTGCTCTCCCACGCTTTCTGAACCCTTTCCCCAGGGTAGGTGTGATGGTGCACACCGTGCAGCACAGAGCTCCTCTCTCCAGGAAGACCTCTGTTTTAGTCCTGAATGGCCACAGCTCAGTCATTCACCCTCTTGCCTGAATACAATCCTCAGTGGGAAAAAGGAGTCAGGGCATGACAGCAGATGGTAGAGGTCAGCATCTCCTGTAACACTATCCTTAACAACAGATTCTCTAACATACATATATATATATACAAAACCAAATAAATTATCTTCTGCCTATCTCTTTTTTTGGATTTGCTGTAGGGCTAAAAATTTGACACTAATTTGGCATTAAAGCTCCTATATGAAGCATGGTCACAGAGGGAAGTTGGATGAAAAGCAGCAACCAGAATATTCATTAATAAGTAAACTCAAGTATATGAAAATTCTGCAAGATTTCAAACCACACAAAGCCTTTGGAGTGGATACCACACTTGCAGTGCTGTTCCTTTGTTGATTAGGATGATGGCCTTGTACATAGAAAGAATGACTGGCACTAAACCTGGAGGTTGGTAATAATTATAGTAAAGCAGATGTTTTTATTTTTAATGTTGTACAGAAGGATATTTCTGAGGTTTTTGCCATTCAGTTGCTCGACTTAGTCTTTTGAATAAATTGCTTTTTGTTCCTTCTATGGTGCTTAATTTCCAGCAGTGGGATTTAGTTTTGTATTTAAAT
Organism: Empidonax traillii; assembly: GCF_003031625.1. Lineage (NCBI taxonomy): Eukaryota > Metazoa > Chordata > Aves > Passeriformes > Tyrannidae > Empidonax > Empidonax traillii. The sequence continues at coordinate 53,586 of NW_020955859.1, forward strand.
CACTCCTTTCCCCATCTGTTACTTTATATAATGTTACTCAGTTTAATTTTGAATTTTTGGCATTTTCAGTGTAGGCCAAGGCTGCTATGGGTTTTAAATGAATTAGCAAAAGCAAATACAAAGCAATTCTTCAGAACCTGAATTAAATATCTGGATAAATGTTTATATCTTTGATTAAATGTTGTTCATCTCTCTACAATACATGATTTGTTTCCATTTAGTTTTTACACAGAAAAGTTGTTTTATGTTTACCTTGGGCTGTATGAATGGAATGGATTCTTCAAACTGAAAAAACTGAAAATATATTCATCTTGAAGAAGGTATCATATTGATCCTTAGTTCGGCTTATAGCACAGACTTCACTGGATTCCAAATCAGTATAATTTCATGCTGATAAATTAAAACAAAAACAACCAAAAAAAATTTATTCTTTCTATCTGGTTCATTTTTTTTTTTATAGAGCAATTTCCATTTCACTGTTTACATACTTCCCCATGGAAGGTGAAGAAATTCAGTCGGCAATGTTTTAACTCTTAATTCTCTAAAAAGAAAGTGCATTCTTGAAGAATGTATAGTTACCTTGAAGTACAGTGGAATCTGGCACTCAGCTTTAATTAATGCTGGACATTCAGCTTTCATTTTAGTTATTAGCAGAGAAGTGAAAGCTATGAATTTTCTTTCTGCAAAATCAATGATTTACTGGAAATAAAGCATCCCTTTCAAATCTGCTATTGATATTCTTCACTGGATGGGAGAAGAACTTGTCTTTTGCTTGGACTGTATGGTTTACCAAGGGAGCCCCCGGTGGTGTAGAGGAAAACACACTGCACTGTCACTGC
>NW_020955859.1:54511-123392 GCF_003031625.1 Empidonax traillii
CTCCCCGGGCAGATGGAGCTCGTTAGCCCTGTAAGGCAATCCATCTACGTCCTGAGGACCTCGCTGCCACCGTCCAAGCGTGCTTGGCCCCGGCAGATGAACCTCAGGATTAAAGGGTGGGCTCAGTTCCGCGCACACTGTGTCTCACCTAAAAAATCCAATGCGCAGGCTGGAAGGTGTAAAGACCTTCCCCGGTTCTTCGTTCGCGAAGAGACTGGCCACACCATGGTTTACCAATATATGAATAATGAATTACAAAATAATTCTGCTGTATATAAAAGCAATGCAGTGTCTTGTGGAGCAGAAAATGAAGTGTACTTTTGTGCTCATGGAAGGAATCTGAACTCATGGCAGGAATTCTTTCCAGCTGCTTTGTTTTAGGTTCCTCTCAGGTAAGGCACTGGGATAAGGATTCACAAGAACTTCTCAGATGTGGTCTCAAAATAGTCAAACACCAAAATGGAGAATTGTCTAAGAGTAGGTGAATTTTCCTGATTAGATATCAGCACAAGAATTGATTTCTAGCCTATGATACAACTTTGCAGTCTCACTGGCATGCACAGCTTTCTACCTTGCAACCAGAACCACTGCGTCTGATCAGTCTGGCATGGGGCAACCACCCCTACAAAGTTTCAGAATTCAGACACTCACCTCTCCTCCCAAGTGTAAGTCTGGCAGACTGTGAAAAAAAATCAAGTATGTGAAGAAAGACGACAAGTGACTATGTACAGTTTCATTCTAAAGCTAAACAAGGCATATTACATTTCAGGAAGATAATGAAGCAATGAAGGCTAGGAATAGAAAGTTAATAGTATTATTTTGGGCTTAATCAGATAGGAGAAAAACAGCAGGTAGGTTAAAGTGAATATCAACTATTTGAATATCTTGGATTTTGTAAGTTCAAGTGGTAATCCTAATTAAATATATCTTTTCTCACCTAAATGCCTAACACTTTTAATATCTCAGTGAATATAGGACCATCCCTTTCTCTCGGTAACAAAACTTTATGCATCATTTGTGGAAGGAAAGAGAATAATTAATTGCATGATTATATAGCTTTTATCACTACATGACTTGTATCAGATATGCTGAAAGCTCATTAACAGAGTGGAACAAAGTCTCCCTTTAAATTTTTTTCAGTCAGCCTGATAAGTGTATAATTGCTGGAGATAAACAAAGATGGTACAGATTAAATCTGAAGTACCTTGAAATGAACGGGCTCTCAAAGACACTCCTGCAACTGCAGACACAGAAAAGAAAGAAGGTGAAGACAACAAAAACAATTTTTCTCTTCTGTTTCCTTACAAGCTCAGTGTCAAGTGCAGCTCAGCTGAATTTGGGAAACTGATCTAGCAGGTGTGTTAAATTTTAAAATAATTGAAGTATCATTTAAGAATAAAGTGGGTTTTATTTTTACAGTGGTAGGCAGAAATCCACAAGCATTTAGAAATTAAAATAAGATTGTGTCGGACTGAAATACATGGTAAGTTCCGTGGTGATACTATTACAAACTCTAAGCAAAGCAGCCCTGATTTACTGCACTAGTTTACATCTCTGTGGTGTAGTCTCTTTTTCCTGTGATGCTGTGACTGCACGAGAATAAGAAATGTTTGGTAAAAACAACAAGTTTCAAATCTAGGCTAGGCTTTTGTTATTTTGCTAGTGAAGCTGTAAATACTCAAGATTAGCATGTGATTCAAATGCTAATCTACGGCATCTATAGGTGGGAAACTGTTTGTTTGATTTGAAAATTTAGTACTCCTTTGGAGATTTTCACATCATGTGTTTTCCTTTGTTGAGTCACAGTGAGCTAAATTCATTATTCATTTATCAACCAGAGGAGCTTGAGGATATTTTCCTTGTAAGGATGATGGAAAAAAGGAAGATGTACTTTCTACAGTTAGAGTCACCAGTTGTATTTGCTTACGAAAATTGCAGTTTAATGTTCTTCCTCAGAAAGTACCTTGAGTGGTTGGAAAACAAGTGTGAAGCAGCCACATTTCAAATTGATGTATGAAGTGGAGACAATCTCATTAAATCAGTCTTAACCTGTTCTTTCTCTTGTGCATGAATAAAATAACTGAACAAAAGTGTTTATCGTTTGCTCCCAACTTGTGGCAATTCTTTTGAACCTGGAGCACTTTTTTTGCTTAGTCCAACCCTATGGAAAAATGACGTTTACAATTAGAAAAGTTGCTATAGGGTGAAACATACAGTGGTTGGATTGACATTATAAGAAGAAAGGCAAGTTTCACTCTGTTTTCTGGAAGACTAAAAAACCCAGCGCTTATCTCAGACTTTGCTATTAAAGTTCAGAGAACTCTGCTGAGCCAAAATTCGTGGCTGTAATTTAGTTTCAGCCTTATGATCTCTAAAAATGAATTCAAATAATTTCCTCTGAAATACGGTTGTTCTGAACATGCCAAATATTGAGTTATGTTTATCAGTTTGGTGCTCTGTATCTAGGTTACTGTTCCCATGAAGCAGGCAAGACATAATTAAATTCCCACAACACGGAAATATTTGGTACTGTGACAAGCCTCCCTTACAGTGTTGTTGTGTGAGTTAAATATTGATGGGTTTACCTTCTTTTGTATCTCACCAACATCTCTTATTAGGCTCCTGAAAAATAATATAACAAATCTGAAAGGAGAAGGAGATCTGCTAATTTCTTTGCTCCTGTGAAGGAATGTATTATTTCAATATTAGGCATATTTTTAAGGCTTCTCTGAATATAATAATTTGTGTTTGGTAGCAAAAGAGATTAGGTTAGGACTAGAGGCCTGACTGTGCTAGGCACAGAACAAAATCTAAAGAAAATGGGGCTTGAAAAAAAGTGACTCATACTTGAAATCTACAACAGCTGACAATGCATGATGTGCATGGGGAAGATAGAGGAGGAAAAAAAGAGAAAAATTATATAAGAAAAAATGTTATCAGATCAGCCACCCAGCTAGGGCGTGCTTCTAGTGTAACTGTGGCTAATTGCCTTGTTAGCTTCTAGACATTGAAAAATTTTTAATAGGTAGTTAAAGGGGAAGAATGGCATAGATGTGTTTGTGCACACATCTATGTGTGAAGCAGCAAGTGAGAAGCAGCAAGGAGAAAGGCATGAAAATGCTTTTACTGAAATGTAACAGGAGATGCTGGAAATGGTGATCTTGTCAGGGGCTGGTCAGAGATAGCAGCCAGCACCAAATGAGGAATGTGAGGTTGGATGAAAGGTTTTGTAGTAGAACAGGAGGATGAAGGAGACTATATTTGAAATAATACAGGCAGAAATTTGAACACAGGGTTAAAGGGTTTCGGTGAAACACCAGCAAATTCTATGTAAGGTCTTATCCTTACCTCTCCCGGTGAGCTGCCCTGTGGTGGATCAAGAGGATGACAGTCATAGGACTCTTGGGAACCAAGAAAATCAATGAGCTTAGCAGTTCCCTTCTGCTGGGTGCACCTGCCATGGCAGGGTATGACATGCGTGGAGAATCCATTTTAGAAAAGCCGTACAGATAACAGTGAGGCAGGACATCTCCAGCTTAAGGTGCAAGGAGTTGTGCATGAGCTTCCCTGTAGACCAATCTCTACTTCAGGAGCCACTTTGGCTCCACTACCAGGGGCCCGTGCTTCCTGCTGGAAGACAAGGCACCCTGACTGTATCCAGCTGTACTCCTATACAGGCAAGGGACTGTACTCCAGGAGCTCTGCCCACAAAGAAGCATGTTGCTTTTTGTCTGTGTAGACAACGGGATGGAAACCAGTTTAGATCTCTGCCTTTGGAGGAAGCCTGAGTGCAGGAAGTAAGGACAGAGATACAGCTTACCCTTGCTGGCATTTACGGGCCAGGAACAGTACCAAGGTCCCCACAGACACAGGTCCATCTTAAACTCTCAGAATTTGTGGTGTTTACCTGCATAGGTATGTCATGCCAGAAGCCAGGTGGTGACTGTCCTATTAACTCCCTGTTAGGCCCAGCACCAGGTGTTCTCTTTGCCCTTAGCTGCATGGCAACACTTTAAAAATCCCTCTTCTCCCAGAAGTGCATGCCTTCTGCCCATTTCCAGCCCTTTACTTTGTAAATGGTTGCTGGAAGAAAACTTCTTCCAATATTGCACAAATGGCTGTGTGTTAGCCATTTATCCTCATTTTACCCTGTCACTCTCCCTAGCAACTCTACCTGCTGCATAAGGTCAAAGGGTTACAGTGGTGATGTAGAGCTTGGCAAGGCTGGAAACGAGCTTTGGAAGAACAGACACTTGGTAATTTTTTCTTCCTTTTCATTAAAATAACAGGCTTTCTTTTCAAGATGTACATCGGTAGTTGTGGTTTTTTTCTTGTTTTACCACTGTGTTTTTAGGCTATGCGTTTTTGCTGACTTGCTAAGTCTACCATTTATTTCAAAAGAACAAATTTTCCTTCCCCTCAGTAAGACAGTGGATGATCAAGTGGAAGATAATTAAACTTCCTTGACAAAGGGACAACTCAAATTTTTAAACAAATTATTAAAAATTATTATGAAGAAACAAAATTATCGTACAAATATAAAAGATTCAATAAAATAGGTCAGATTATTATATGAATATTCATTCTAATTTTATCAATTACAGAAGTCTGGAAATCTTAAAAATAAAATCTACATGTCAACGTAGCATGTTTACATGATTTTACCAGTTCATATGCGGCTTATTACACTACTAATCCTTATATGTGCTTACTCTTCCTACTTAATAAATACAGCATTAGCTGTTCTTCTTCAGAGGCAATTATCTTTCATAAGCAGGTCAGTTATCTTTCTTTCATAAGCAGGTCAATTATCTTTGCTATTATTAATTTTATCAGAAAGACAAAATTTACATACTAATATGGTTCTTTTGATCTTAAATTATTTGCAATTTTGCAGTTAAACAGTGAAGTCCTCAAGGAAACTGATTAGAGTTCAGTGCGAAGTATTGATGATCAGTTTCCTTGGAGCTTGAGTGGGTGTGATAGCACCAGGAAATGTTTCATAAATTGTCTCACAATATAGACCATTCATGTCTTGATACCAAATGGATAGGCTGCTTGTCCTCTTTCTAATAATGATTTAAGAATTATTACTACTACTATTATTACTATTATTATGGATCTATGCCCAGATCCATATGCCCAGAACTGCTACAACCTAACTATATGTAAAACCTTGTGACAGACCTTTAACGATTTTTCTGCCTTGTCCAGAAAGTACTTAGGAGTGTTTCTTCTTTCTTCAGTGCATTAAAAAGAGACCTTAAGGCTTTAGTATCTGTTCCCAATTTCCAGAGCACCTCTAGATTGACACTGTTCTTCAAATGCACGCCCTGTGACTACCTAGAGCGGAAGCTTGGTTATTGAAGACCGTATTAAAACACTAATGTGATTGGGAAGAAGGCAGACTCATTTAGCTGCTAAGTTATCTTCTGCTTACTGTCAAGTCCCAGCAGCTGTAACATTACAGCTTCACTTTATGGCTTGTTGCACTGAATTTGGTGAGACCCGTGGAAACTCATTTACCCTTGATCGTCTGGCCATTGCCTTCGTTTCAACTACAGACAGATTTAATCACATGTTATGTGTTTTTGTACACATAGTCAAATGCCTTTGGGTACCTGGGTATGTCTGTAGGCAGTAGCCTGCAACATCCACCCGCTGGCAGAAGCAGATACAGGAAGCAGAGCCGGCACAGAGCAGAGCTGGGACAGATGGATGTCTGCCAGCCAAGGCTTATGGAATACAGACTGTCAGCTAGCTCCTGAAATTTGACTGCCCCAGTGAGTCCAGAAAGCCTGCCCTGAGCTCTATCTCTTCTGGAAATTTAAATTTTATTCTCCTGTATTTCCCAAAGCTGCCAGGGGCTTAACTACCTCTGGCTCTGCATAGCTCAGCCCTGAAAATGTGACATTTTCCAACTTTCAGCTTTAGTGTGCCAACTTTCTGGTAATGCCCAACTGAATTAGATGGCTTTATACCTCTGGGTAAAGCCTCCAAGAAAGTGTGATTCTAATGCTGCAGCAAATTTTTTAGTAGAAGAGACCATTCATAAGGAATTTTTACAAAGTAAAAATTCAGTATTATTACAGACGTGGTATATTTATGGAGAACTATGACCCCTGCAGTCAGGGGTCTTATTAGAATTATTCACTTTATTCCCAGCGCTGCTGTCACTGCTTAAACAAACAGCTCTGTCATCTTCAGACTTTAGGCCTTGGATTTCTTGTTTACCATTTCTTCAAGTAAAAAAAAAAAAAAAAGCTCAGATATTGTTTCTATCAGCCACTGAATTTCTTCCATGAATTTAGCTGTAAATGCAGAGAAGAGTCATCTCATATTTTTCCATATTGGTATCTTAGCTTTAACTCTTATTGACTTAGAACAGGAGGAAAAGCTTATATCAGTGAGGTATACTGTGCAGAAATTTCCTTAGCTGCTCGAGTAGGGTACTTGTCTCTTATCATTTTAATGACTAAACATTTGTAGAAATATAACTTAATCTATCTTCATGGTATAAAATTTCTCTAACAAGAAACTACATTAAAAGTTTTTTATTCCATTTCCCTGCAGTTTGGTTTTAGCCTTTTATTCCTAGAAGCTCCAGGGGTGAACAAAAAAATAGGTGTATATTCTAGGGACTGACCCCACAATTTTTGCTGAGGTGACCCTAGGATTACACTAGACTAATAAAGGCAAAGAACTGAAAAATCAACAGAAAAAATTGCGAGTTGGTTGTAATTTCCACCAGACAGTCAATTGGGAATTTATTTGGGCCCAAATCAGTAAACAGCACATAGTTGGTAAGCAGAGTGTGTTTGCAATAGAGAGCAGAGCCTCTCTTTCATTGCCCTGTTCAGCTCCCTTGCTGAAGCAGTGGGGCTGTCAGAATGCTGCGACTCAAGTGGCTTGACATTATTTGCACATCTTGCAGTATCTACAAGGCACCTTCTGGTAGCAGGATAAGCAGACCTCTCAAAAAGGGAAAACTGCTGACACAAGAGAGATGAACTGAAGAGTTGCACATGATCCTTTTCTGAGACTTCAGCATGTTTATTTTTTGTTTCCTTTTAGTAGGAACTTCATTCAAACTGAACCCATTTATTAATTTCTAACTCCCTGCCTTTTCCTCTCTGCCTTCATAAATTCCTCATGTGTCAGCTTCATTCCCAATGCATCAGCTTTGAAATGCCTACTTTCACAGACCAAGGTTTGTGACTGGGTACTTGCTATGCCAGATTTTCATGTTAAAATTCAAGTTTTCAAAAAGGCTTTAACATAAATTCTAGGCCTGTAGAAGCAAGACTTCAAGCACCAGTGTTTGCTTAGAAATACTGCCATTCAAAATTCAATGGGGACATGTAAGTGTTTCTACTGTTTCTTCTGGTTTTGCATACAAAATTCCATGTGTAAATGTTTAGGTCCAATAAGCAGAGGCCATTTTAGGTTTACCATGACTTGAAGTTTTGCTGTGAAAGGGCACTTACGTTCACCAATTTAATGAAATGGCAATTTTCTCGAGAAAAGATCTGAAGCTTACCCTGACTCTCAGGTCAACTGTGGGTCACCAAAGTCATATTGTAGTGAGCAAGGCACACACTGCCAGGTAGTGTGTAGCTGAGGGTATATTCAATGTAGCATGTAAAAGAATCCTTCCTTATTCAGCACATGCTGGACTCTTGGTGAAAAAGAGTACTTGTTGCTGAATGTCCAGATTTCAAGAAACACATGGCCAAGCTGTAGAAAGTGTAGACAAGATCTCCGAGGACTCAGTGTCTTGGAGAGTATATTCTTGTCAGGAGTGACTGAATGGGGGGGAAAAGAGAGGAAAGGGTGTGAGAACAATCTTTCAGTATATGATGGGCTGCAGTAAATAGGAAAAGAATAAGTGGGTTTTAATTCTAGGTTTTTGTCCTGTCTCTGATAAGAACAGAACAAAAAGTGTTAGGCTTTAATTGCAGTGAAGAAGACTTGGCTTACAAATTAAGCCTCTCTACTAGCAGGGATAGTGAAGCATAGGAGTATGTAGCCTGGTAGGGTGGAGGAATCCCCACCATGAGAAGTACTCAGCAAACAAACATGCAACAAATGGCCTAAGGATAGTAGATCCTGACTTCGAGGCGGTGGGTGCATCTTCTATATTTGTGAGTCTGTAACCATCTGTCTAACTGTGTAAGATGGTAGAAATGCAGAGTTAAAACAAGTGGGAGGGAGCCTAAAGGAATTAATTGTATTTTTCTGAATTGTGCAATAATGATGACTTTCACAAAGAGCATATCAGACTGTATAATTTTTGCTTTCATTCCAAACTCATATCAAAGGGACAGGATTACTAGAATCATTACTTTGTTTTGATTTGCTCTGTGTTCCTCATTCTCCAATACCTGTTCCTGTCTGCATATATGTATATAATTAGGAACACGAAAAGAGGTACTTTTGTCTTTTTTCTGCTGCCTAAAAAGGGATATAATACACACAAAATAATTAGGTGGTTTGGCTGCTGTGGTATCTACAGAGTAGGACTTCTGCAGAGCAACAAGCTGTGGGATGTGGAAGAAGCGCTGAGACTGGCTCAGTTGGTTAGAGCCTGGTGCTAATGGCGCCAAGGTTGAGGGTTTAATCCCACTATGGCCCATTCACTTAGGGCTTGGACTCGATGATCCTTGTGGGTCTCTTTCACCTCAGAATATTCTGTGAATCTGTGATATTTCATGAAACTCAATGACAAAGAGGTCTCTAGGAGAAGGAAGCCATTGCTAGAGGAAGGTAGCATTCTTAGTGAATGAATATTTAATTCTGTGTTAGATAAATCAAGGATGGTATTTGCTGCAATTAAAGAGTTGAAATAATTGCCACTGAACAGAGGAGGTTTTGAGAAAGAGCGTAGTGTTTTCACATGATATTTACTGCACTGTGTTTGGAGAAATGGTAAAAACATAGTAACACAAAATAGTTCTGTTATATACTTTTAAAGGGGATTGCTATACCTAAAGGAGATGTCATGCATGCACTCACCTAACAGCCACATGTTCCACATTTTTACTTTCTTGTATTACATGATCTTCTTCCTCTCATCTCCAAACTGTAACTCTGGGGCCTTTCCCTTCCAACTCAATACCTCTACTTCCTTTTTTTCTACCTGCTTTGGATGTGTCAGTTTGACCACCAAACTCTGCACAGTTTTCAGCAAAGTCATTACATGCATGATCAAACAAACATAATATAGTAGTATGAAAGGACGCTCCGGTTGTATTATGAATTTGCCCATGCATGCCTTCACACCTTTTCAGATGAAAAATGCTCACATCTCCTGTATGCCAACAAATGAGGAAATGAAAAATATGCTGCAATGATGCTGACTACACAAAAAAATGTATTAGAGAAACAGTCATCCGTCTTCAGAACTGTTTCTCTCTTGTTGGTTATTATTTGCCTGAAGGTAGCCAGTAGGGCAAGCAATAAATGCATCCTCTTGTTTTCTTTCTTTAATACTGTGAATACCTCCTTTAATCCTTACAGATAAGGACTTCTGAGGACCTTACACAAAGGAGAAAAAGGGAGTTTCTCCAGCACTTTAGGTTTAGATTGAAAGTGTGTTTTTAAAGCAAATTTCCAATCATCCTATTTATTGCTTCACATTGTAAAGACTTGGTCTTGATTTTCAAGACACACAGTTGAAAGCTGTACATAGGTTTAACGACGCACATGTTCATGGGTTCTCTCTGTCAGCTTCAATTCTACTATTAAGATGAAAGTAGCTGCCATCTTTAAAACCTATATATTATACTAATTTTGTGAGTGGTTCTCTGTATTTGTATTTTGATGGACATTAATTAATGTGTAATTTTTTTTGTGCCAAAAGCATATTTAAGTGAAAGTCTCTTTATGTAGGAAGGATAGAGGATGCTTCCTTTCATTGTATCGTCTTTTCTGAATGCCCTGCAGATAGCTGAAGTGTAATGTCTCCATTTTCTAAAGTCTTACAATTACTAATTAAAGTACTGAATTTTGGTGAGAATCAGGAGAACAAGCCATGCTCACTTCTTGTTGCAAGTATACATACATTGACACATCCATACCAAGCATTTTTGAAGTTATTGCTGCTGCACATCTCAGCGTAACACTTCCTACAGAGGAATCTCTAGTTAACATACACTGGTTAACATGTTGACTGGAGGGGAGATACTAAAATATAACCCAAGCAAGATAATCAGGTGGAGGGAAGGTTTTGCTGGGTTTGCCTGTGAAGATGTAGGAGGACCTCAGCTGGCCCATTAGCCTACTCTGAGCAAACTGGGATGTGCCACTATGGCCAGTTCTCAAGGTTTTGTTAGCAACCTCATGACCCATGTACACTTCTAACAAATTCTGCAGTCATGAAATTAATAACTCTCAGATTTCATTATAAGGAAGGAAATTTTGTAGTCCTTGGGGTTACAGGGGAAAATGGCTGAAGCCATGTAAAACATTAATCTGGAAACTCAAATCCAGGAGCACACAACATCTGGTGTTTTTTGTTGTTGTTGTTGTTGGTTTTTTTGTGTGTCTTTTCTTTCTTTTCTCTTTTCTTTTCTCTTTTCTCTTCTTCTCCTCTCTTCTCTTCTCTTCTCTTCTCTTCTCTTCTCTTCTCTTCTCTTCTCTTCTCTTCTCTTCTCTTCTCTTCTCTTCTCTTCTCTTCTCTTCTCTTCTCTTCTCTTCTCTTCTCTTCTCTTCTCTTCTCTTCTCTTCTCTTCTCTTCTTTTCTTTCTAATTGAGGCAAAAATGAAATGTTTAAGAAATTATATGATCTGAGGATTTTTGAATGTTTAAGAAATTACATGGGGTGGGGATTTTTCTTCAGCACTTGGGAAACCAAAGTTCTCAGTCACATTAAGAACTATTTTCATCAACGAGCCATACTGTGCCTCTTAAATAGTGAAAGACAGTCTTTGTTATGACATTGGGTTTCTATTTTTTTTTTTCAATTAATGCAATAACTGTAGACAAATGCATGTGATAATTGTAGGCATAGATCTAAGGGGTGCATTTATACAGATGTATAAAATCATATATGCAGATAACAGACAGTATATTTGCATAATTTAATGGAGGAAGCCAAGAAGGTATTTTGCTGTCTTCCTCCTTTTTATAAGAAGGGCACAGTTGTCTGCCTTACATTATAAGCCTTAAATGATTTAGTGGAATAACAATTTTTAGTTGTTTCAAGTTCATTCATCTGCATAAAGTTGCCATTATGCTGCAGAGAAGTTATCTTCATTAGCACCAAACCAAAAATGCAGATTGTTATTTTAATGGAAACTAAAAATAACATGCCCTTTTGTGATACCCGTTCTTCCTTTCATATTTACATACTATTCTTTAAATGACTGCATGTCCCAGTATGCTTTCATGAAGCTTTCAAAGGATCGTCTATTTTTCACATTCCATTTTGGCTCACTGACTTCATCTAAGGTTTAACAAGCATAAAGAAGTGATAGACAGCTGAATACTTGATACCTTTCTGACATAGCAGGGTGGGGATTATGCCACACAGATGACTTGATGACAGACTGCACCAAGTGGTGGGTTGCATGTCATGTCTATTTTTTAAGAGAAAAGAGAGCACTTTACAGCAAGCTGTCTGGCTTAGGGTAGAAGAAGCTTTTGTAATATGGTTTGACTGGCAGAATGGAAGAAGAAGGAAAGTAACTGCATTCAATAACTTGATTTAGTTGCAAAAATATTAAGCTGGATTATGTCGGAGGCACCTGAGGAAGCATGTACAATGGAAGCTATTTAAATGAACATTTCCCCCAAAGCAATGTGTTTCTATTTTGTTCAAGACAAATTAGTTTGGCATGGTGCTTGTAGTATTCTACCTCTTTGTGATTAAAACAGTGCAGATTAGAGACTGGATATAAAAAGTTTGCTCTCTGCAGATTTTCTTGCTAGCAGTTCTGTGTTTATCAAAGCTAAAGTTGTACTTAATATGCTGAAAACATCTTTCAGAAACTTTAAAGTTCATGAAAACCCTAAGGGTTAGTAGTTTATGAACAACATCTTTAGGGTCTAGATGTACTTTAGCCTTCAGAAATGGATGAATGTGAAAAATAGCATAATATCTATATTTCTGGCTGAAAAAAGTGAATTACTAACTCAAGTTCAAAAAAGCAGAAAAAACCTGGGAAACAAATGGCAGTTGGACCTCAGTTTTAAACAGTAAATGTACTGAAAAATGTATCATATGGACAAAATAATTAACAAAAAGACTTAAATTTCTAAGAGAATGGCACTAACACTACATCTTTAAGTACAAAATTAAATCCCCTGTACCCTAAATCAGTGCCACCTAGAATTTTGACCTTGGAAAGCTGTAAAATTAGCCAAGAGCATGCAGTGCTGAGCTGATTATATGCTGGATTACTAGGACCCAGAACTGTCTGCATGTGGAGCAAGATGTAGGTGTACTTTGCTGCCTCTCAGGACAGTGCCTGACCATTGAACTACTAGTTGCTCTTAGGTGGACTTCAGTTTCTTTTGCCAAAGCTCTGTCACTTCTTTTAAGTTTATAAATGTTTGTTTGGCAGGTGAGCATCAAAATGACACTTTGATCCAATGGTTATCTTATTGACCGTGAAGGCTTGGTCTAAATTCTTACTATGGGAATATTTAAGTATTTTATGCAAAGTAGAGCATCTTCAGTAGTGTTTTCTTAGTAGATGTAGAAAAGATTCACAGAGTTAGTTAATTAAGAAGCCGGTTCTTCCCCTTAGCAGTGTTGAGTGAAATTAAATCAAGATGAAATCAGGGTGCAATGGGAATTATCAACAGTTTGCTACATTGGTCTGAACAATCCCCTTGGTGTGGCTGTAACTGACCTCTCCAGTGATTTCCTGTAAGCCAGCTAGAAACTAACAACTGAGTTTGGAAAACATAAAATGTTAGAAGAATCATGGGATATCCTGAGTTGGAAGGAACCCACAAGCATCATCGAATCCAACACCTGGGTCTTCACAGAACAGCACCAAGAATCACACCTTGTGCCTTAGAGTGTTGTCCAAACATTTCTTGACTGCTATGAGGTCTCCCTCTCAATCTTGTCTTCTACAGGCTGAACAGATCAAATGCCCTCAGCCACTCCTCACATGGCTTCCCCTCGAGGTCCTTCACCATCTTTGGTACCCTGCTTTGGACACTCTAAGAGCTTAATATCCTTATATTGTGGTGCCCAAAACTGCACACAATATCCACACCAGTGCAGAGCAGAGCAGGACAATCCCCTCCCTCAACTGCCTGGTGACACTTTGCCTGATGCTCCCCGGGACACGGTTGGCCCTCCTGGCTGCCAGGGCACATATATTCAACCTGCCATCTAAGAAGCCTCCCTTACATCCCCCATTTACCTGGGAACTGCAGTAATCAGCCTTTGAAAGAACAGATGCTGAACAGACATACATAGGAAGAATTATTTCTGCTGACTTAGTTCAGTTCAGAAGCAGCTATGGCTGAAACAGCCTTTACTGCTTGTAGAAAGTACAAACTGAATCCCAGCTGTTCTAGGTTTTCTACAAATTATTTTACTTACTGTTTAAGATATGAAAGAAAGCAAAAATACATCATTGCAAATGATAGCTGTCTCTTTCAACGCTATGACTTTAAATGTCTCTTCTGTTGCCATGTTCACGTGCAAGACTCTTCTTCCCCTAAATATAAGAATCACAGCCTTTGTGACATGCAGTTAAGAAAAAAAGTAACACAGCTATTCCATGTTTTTTTCAAATCCTGCAGTTCTTTCTCTAGAGTTCTCATGCTAAAAACAGTTATCTTCTTGAAAGCAAAAAAGGGGATCTTTTTTGGTTATACTGAAGATATACATTAGGTTTCTTCCAGCTCTTAACTTTCTCCCCCGTCCCACCCAATAATATTTGCATTGTATGTATCTTCTAGGCTGAGTTTATGCTCTGAGGCACAACCTGTCTCTACTGTGTGTTATGAAGTTATTAGCATGGTGGTACACATTTTAGGTTAGTTTTTGGGCACTATCATTGCACAGTTCTATACTACTAATAATAATGATGTTACCTCCAAGAGTAGGTGTGTGGCTTGTCCTAGTGAAGCTTTTCTGTTTTTCTCTAGCTCTCTCTCCTGTGTAATAATTGTCTTCTGGGGAAAAGAATGGACAGAGATAACAATGCTGGTTATCCTTCTGTCTCTCATAACTGTCAAGGGGAAGACTAACTTAAGATCTCTCAAATACCTGTGATGCTCCATTAGGACATGAAGACTCTCACTCTAACCTGACACCCATCTACCTAAGAGTAACAAATGCATTTATCAGCTCAAAGCCTGGAGGCCAATTCTATCTCTGTAGGGCCTTGTGTGAGAGATAATCAAGTGAGAAGGTGATGAAGGGTGAAGGATGAAATGAAGGATGCCAGGGAACTGTGGAGTCTGAGTGAAGATACTTATGATGTGCAATTGAAGAAAATGGAATGTTTAGCTGTTGGAAAAAAGCGTATGTTATTCTTTTCACATTCAGTGAAAACTACAGAAGATGAATTCAAAAGGGATTTATGTCTCTTGGAAAAAAAAAAAAAACGTCATGAGGTGACAGGATTCTCAGATATAGCTGTATAAATCCAAATAAACATACCAACATGCTGTCTGTGAATTTCTTTTCTGGATGATAATTTTTGGAAGTTAATCCTACCAAGCACTCCCTCTGTGAAAGAATGATTAAATGGGAATAGAAGTTGTTGGACTCCTATTTTATTATATGTACCAATGTATGGTCAATTTTGAACAAATGTCAGGCTTCCTTTCTTGTTAAATTATGAAATTATTACCCATTAAAAGGGTGAGTAAACCAGTAAAGTACACTTCAACTGTAAACATAAAAAGAAGAACATTATATTTTAAACAAATAGGAACTATTCTTGCATCATAATAAGTTATAAATATCCAGTTGCAGACTTTCCTTTAAGGAAGAAGTGTTCCACTGCATCGTTCCCGGGGAAATGCTATCGGACACAGAAAGCTTGAAATACATAACCCAGAGACATCCACAATCAAATAACTCTGCTGCTCTAACATCGAGGTGCAGGAGATTTAAAACCAGCCTGTGTAACAGATGGGCTCTTTAGTGATGTAACATGAAATTAAATTGGATAAGAAATTTCTGGTATTTCCATGACTCATTCTGGAAAAAGCCAAAATTTTAGCCGAACTAATGTATTGCATGCACAAAATGAGCAATCTAGGAATCTAGGAATTGCCTTTATTTTAACTGTGCACATGAAGCACCACTCTATTGTGTTTCTGTAAAGTCTTAATGTTCAGTTAAATTCCATAGTAAAATATTAATCTTGCACTGCAGGTTAGTTAGAATGTGAAGTGGATTGCTCCATTGCTAGGCTCTCATCCTGCCGAGATCTAGAGGTCAAGTGTTTCTGCATGTTTGGAATAGTTGAAGGGTCTTTCACCTGCCCTTGGCTTGAGCCCAAGACGCAGGAGTTCTGTGCTTACTGCTGGGGCCACGTTCTTAAAGCTGTGTTTCCAGTCAGGAAAAAGCTGGATTTTTGGCTACAATTTGTATTAGGACTTGACTTCTAAATACTTTACAACATATAATTAAATTATTAATAGGTGCTAGAAGTGTGCTACAGATATAAATAGGACTGTATGGTGCCTGTTAAAAGCACAGAGCCAAAAGGGGAGTGGGACCAGATAATCTCTGGACGTCCCTTCCAATTCCAACCATTCTTCCTTTCTGCACTGAAGAGGATTTCCAGGAGTAGCCAGCTGTACCTCTTAAAAAGAGCTTATCAGCTTGTACCAGCAGATATATCCTAATTGCTGATTGACAAAGCTTGTGAAAAGAGCACATGGTAAGGGAGACATCCCACAAGGAGCCCAGGGGGCATCACTTCTGTGAGGATGAAGTGAGTTGTACTTACTGAATGTTCTATCTTTTTTTTGCTTGCAAAAAGCTTCAGTAATTTTTCCTTACATGGTCAAGATATTTCCGGACAAATGTTCCTGAGAAAACATGATAATTACAAATTGCAGTCACTGCAGGTCTTTCAGGCTTTTCTTTGCATTTTTTTACACTGTGTATATTTACATTTTTCCTGAACATTATTCCTTAAAACCCATAATTTTCTATTTAGCCATTCCTCAGCCTGTATTTTTGAAACAGGTCAGCTAGCCTGGACTGCACATACAGCAGTTAGTCCCAACTCCTCATATACTGTTTTGACTCTGCATATTGAGTCCCATTATGTGGTAGAAATTTTTTGTGTTTCCAGTCCACAGTGTGTGAAAAGGTCAGCTTTACAAGAATATCTGTTTTCATGGTAGCATATGCCATTATCTTTCATTCAGAAAGGTGAATTCTTCAGCAATTTTGTTGTCAGTGTAACTCTAAAGGAGCTATGTGGGGAACATACAGGGCAGTAAAAACCAAAATCAGATGAAAAATTATGTCTAAGAGATCAGCGAGAAATTCACTTCACTTCTTTCAGGCCACAGGAATATGCATCATGTTCAAAATAGGTACATGATTTTGATATTCTTAGGATTAATCTGAGTTATTTGCACTACATCATCAATTATTGCTTAATGATGTGTAAAGGAAATATCATTAGGCTGATTACAATGTAATCAAAATGAGAATTTGCCTCTTCTGTCAGAGTTTCTGAAAGTTATTTACTTAATAAAATAATTAGAATTTTAGATTTATTATAAGAATGTAAGAACTGTAGTAAGTAATGCAATTAACCTCACATTTGTTACATTATATTGGCATGTAATTAATCACACACTGACATACTTACTGTATTTTATATGCATAGTTGATTTACCATGATGATTTCCCTTCTGATTTTTTAATTTAATCATGATATTGCATTTAGAAAAACAGATCTTTTTTAAACTGAACTATTATAATGGTTACTTGGCATTTAAAAAAATGTATTCTTGAACTGGTTTTTGCAAGATTCATTTCAACAATGCACAGTACAATCATTTCACTGAAGTTAATTACGGAGTTCTGTGAAAGGACTTAATTTTTTCCAGGTAGCTATTTCACTTGGAGCAATATATGATGGTTTAATTGTGAAAGTGTTTGGTAATTAATAGATGGCAACTATGAGATGCAAATTGTTTTCTGTCACACTGATGCTCTGCTTTTCAATTGTTACAGATGTATTCTGAAGGATTAGTATCAACACCACTCTTATTATTTTGGCCATATTTGAGGGAAGATTATAAACTCTTACTGCATTTCCACATTAATCTAAGAGTGTCCAATTCAGTTCTTTTTAGATTTAATGCCCTTTGGTAGAAATAATTGCCTTGCTTTGAGTAACCTGGGTTTAATTTAGCCAGCTGGCTGAACAACAATAGACAGTCTTTTAAAGGAAATGCATTCTGTTATTTCATAAAATTTGTGAATGCTTGAATATGTAAAGAAATATACCTGGATGTGTAAATGTGGTTTTGTGTGCACAATTATGACCTATGTAATACTCATACTTGTTTTCTGATTTTCCCTTTCTACAAAGTACCGCTAAAAACTATGCCTTGACTTTAAGAGGAACTGAATACCACAGAGCCTATTCGCTTTTAGGGAATTCATGATGAGACTGAAATTCAGGCACTAGAAGTGTATTTTTTAGCTATTTGTGGTAAAATGCCACAGTATTTTATAAAGTGTCTTAAGATGTGCACTTTCAGTATTACTGTCTTGAGTCAGTGGAAGTGTAAAGGCCTCCTTACTCTTTTACTTGATAATCATATTCAATCAGGTGTCCTGCCAGAGTCCTCTGTACAGGGAACACAATTCCTCAGTCTTATCTCTACCTGATGTGTAAGGTATAATAACACTTATGGCCTGGTCCTGCCCATCAGCATTGCAAAACACTTTGTGCCAGCGGGAAGATAAATGAGCATATACAACACAATTCAACACAGTAGGCTGATCTCCGAAACTTTTCCTTTCTTTATCCTGTGTCTAGCTGGATTTTAGCTAAGGCAGTGTTACATAATTACTTCATTTGGCTTCTTGGCTTAGAAGTCAGACTAAAATCAATACATTAATGGAAAGAGCGTCTTAATATGAACAACCACAAGCACGTGTGTGCTGTTACTCCCTTTCTTTCCACTGAGCAGCTCTCTGTGATCTTGAAGTGCTGTGCCAGGAAAGAGCTTCAAAGTGCACAGCTTACAACTTAGCAGCGAGTTCCAACTTAGCGTGCCAGTTCCAAACCTGACAGTGTTGGAGGGTATTCAAGGGCTCTGTGGGAAAGGGAAATACTTGCAGAGTGGTTGATAGACTGATGATTAGAGAATATAAACTTAAAGAAATTTTCAAGTTAGAAGGCTTGCTTCTGTTAGCTTAAAATGTTAGATAATGCTCCAGAGTCCACCTACCACTCGTACACACTTGCACCCCCATGTATCTGCACGCTTAATTTACTTTATTTATTTTATATATATCAATATATACACATACATTGATTTGTTACAGGGAATGTATATGCAAATTAATCCATAACTTAACAGTGGAGTAACTTATTTCTAATTAGTTATGTTATAGAAACATTTGTTCTCTTGGCAGAGAGATGAAGCTTTATTTTGCTTTTCAAAGTGTAACTTTGACCCCAGTCTTTGGCATAACTTGAATTTCAATATTCATAGTTAAAATTTTCCTACCAAAAAAAGAAAATATTACAATTATTTTCAAGGAAATACCTAGCATTGGAATATACATCTGGAAGAAAAATCTTGCAAACAAAATTAATGCACTGTTGTTGCTTACTAAGTGCAGGCAGTCATATAGTTAGTGTATTCCAAGTGATAACAGATCTGCAGAGTATCTTACAGACACAAGATTAATGTTTTTGGTATTAGACAGGTCTAAATGCCTGGGGAATTCTGATTACCAATCTGAAAGTATACTGCCGTGTGCTGGGCCAAGATAAAGCTGAGGAATTGCTTTAGAATGTATCTTTACTCTGTGGCTTTCTCATAAGATCAATCTTTACCCGATTGAGGCATAATGAAGGCGCACTTGTCTGCCACATCAGTATGACAAATATCCATATGATTAACAGAACAGAAGCCATAATCTCTGCAAACTGTGAGGTTTTAAAGGACAAGTTACAAACTTGGGGCTAGGTCCCTGCAAGTGTTGAATATTCCTTAAAATAAGCAAAATTGCCAGTTTCGTGAAGGAATTGTGATTATCCAGTGCCTACCAAAGAGGCGGTTGAGAAACCTTGGTCCTGTATCCTAGAAGTGCAGTTCCTGTCTCACTCCATCCAAAGGGTTGTCAGAGGGGTGCCCACAGGTTCCCTACCTTTGGTCCTCACAGCAAGGTGAAGGGATCCCTGCCAGGAAGGGGGGAGCTAGGGAAGCACAGATTTTCTATCTTCTGTCTATTGTCAACAGGAGCTAGAAATATAAGATATGGATGCTAGATTCTTTTGTCAGAAACAGATATGATGTGAAGATAATGGGGACACAGTACGGAAATTGTTCTTGTCATAATGTGTGTCAAATCATTATTATTACCATCATTACCCATATCTGAATAGAAGAAGAAACTCTTTTCATCTCTGTGTCGTGGTTTAAAAAGGGGACACTGAAGAATAGCAAATAGCTTTTCCTCTGACGTTTTGTATTTAGTTTGATTACAGGTATTGCAAGCATCCTTCCATACATCCCTCACATTCAGCTTCCAAAGGCATCAGCCCCGTGATTATTATTTTTCTCTTTCATCCTTCTCGTCTGTCCGTCCCCTGTTTTATCATCAAACAGAAACTAATAAGAAATATTTTTACAGTAGTTTTCTACTGCACAGTAGTTTTCAATGCTTCCTCAAAAATGCTTCCTGGAAAAGATCTCAGTGAGAGCCTTCTGCCCTGTCACTCAGCAATACTGAGGATGAAGGAAAGAAGTACACCATGGCCCAGATTCAATACAACATCTGCACTCTTAACTTTTATTTAGGTGACTAATTTATTTCAGGAAAAAAATTAACGCTGAAGTGCTTTGTTGACTCTGGTATTCAGATACAAGAGAATTCAGCCATTTCAGTATCACCGCAGAGACTAAATACTGGATACACGGACTCTCGGTCGTCTGTGTATACATATGTTTCAGTCTGGCCTCAGTATTAACAGTGAATTAACAACTGATCGTCTAATTTTCCAAGCAGTGCTCCTTATGCCTCCTGTTACCCAGCCAGCATTTTTCTGCTGGTCCACAATTTTACGCTGTGAATTAAATGGGCTTATAAGAACGAAGGAGCAAAGGAAAGAAGGAAGGAAGGAAGGAAGGATGGAAGAGAAATCAATTTGATTTTTTTATGCCTGTGAATCAAAATCTCTATCTGTGGCAAATTAATGCAAAGTACATTATTGCCAACATCAGCAGCTGCAGAAGTGTCAGCTTCCAAGCATTCATTTAGATTTCAGCGAACACATGCTGCACTGGGCTTGGTGTGTTAACCCTTGATCATAACAAGGTTGGTAAAAAAATATAGGCACTCATGGCTGGTATAATGTATTCGTTGACCTTATCTCTGCCAACTTTGTTCTGTAATTTTTCTTCATTGGAAAAATTCATTAAAATCGCTGAACCAAGGAAACTAACTGCAGGGGAAAGTTCAGATATAGTACATTAAAAAATGACACTATTTTGGTTAAGATCGTGACTGATGAAAATGTCCACCAAATAAACCTATGAAATTCAGACAAAATGTAAGAAAATAACCTAGCTATGACCTGTGCTAGGTCATGATAATGTGTCTAACTATGTAACGTGTTGAGTTATCTTCTGTTTATCTGGACCAAAATACCCATTCCCTTCTCCAGCAACTTTTTATTATATTTCAGCATATAGATATTTAAAATTAAAGAGAAAATGGTCATTCCATGGGAAAAATAACTGTGTTTTTTTTTTTTAATAAAATGTATCAAGAATCTTAGGCTGTGTCTCCCATGTGACCTAAGACAATCTCTGTGTTGCTGTCATATATAGCTTTTTCTTAAAAGATACTGATGCATTATTCTGCTGCTTGATATTTATTTCCTCTACTATAGTGACTAAAATGCAATTCTAGCTTCTAATAAACAAGTCTTGGAATTTCCCTCTTGTCCATAATTACCCTTCCCTGCATTTTTTCCAGATCAAAATAATTTTTTAAAAGACTAATGCCCATATCTTCAATAAGGTTTCACTGGAGCTTTCTACAGTGTTTTAATAGCCTCTCTTTACTGAAAATCTATACCCTGGCACATTCTAGAATTTCATTAGTCTTTGTCAGGTTTGTATCATCTTAGTAACTCAGAGGGAAGAATTTAGTTTTGTTAACTTTTTAAGAACTGTCGAATATCCCTCAAATTACTCAGGAGTAGCTCTCCCAGAGCTATCTAGTCCATCTAATCCAGTGCTCCAAATGTAATCTTTCTTTGTTTATACAATTAATCTACCCTGGTTTATTCCTATGATCCCAGCTAATTTGATCTGGCCTAATTTAACCTATCTTTTCTAGCTCATGTTATCTCTGAGGTCTCATAACCTCTTGCCAACACAGACTAAGTTCCTCAAGGATAAGACTCAGAGATGAGACAGATGCTTAAATATACAAGTTTGCTTTTTCACTTTCTCTCCTTGCGTTCAATGTCGAATTTCAAGGCCACTGATACAGGTGCAAAATTAAGACTTTATTGTCTCTTTCAGATATATCAGGAAAAGGAGGACAGGTCTGGCCACAAGCAAGGGAATCTATTCTTCTTCCTGAAAGACTATGAAAACTAAAGTGAGAGATATTTAATATTATCTTTAATAGGTTCTGTCTTATCTTCTTTTCAAAATTGATTTGGAAAGCCTGCCAGTAACAGGAAACACTCAGAGCCAAGAGGGAAAAAGGCAAGCATTGCTTTATTAATCAGGTGCTATACTTCTGTGACTTTAGAAGCAGAAGACTTAAGGTTTCGATACTTTTGATTACTTGGAAAAATAATATGATTCATTCTTCTAAAAAGCACGTGAGAAACACATGGATGTTCACACAGAAGAATCAGGAAGGTTAGAGGATATTACACTGATTAAACATACTCTGCAGAATTTTTAATCTCTGGTATTAGAAGAGCTAAAAACAGCTTGACAGACAAGAAGTAGGGGGAAGATGAAAATTTTGGGAATATTCTTTATATAAAGTGTAACAAAACTGAATATTTTTTTGCCATACATACACTCTTACCTTTGGAAACTCTGGCAAGGAAAAGCCAAATAATCATAGCCTGACCATGAGAAACTGGAATAACGTGTGCCAGATGTTCCAAGATGCATCAGTTCCTACCAAGAGAGAGGGGCAGCTGGATACTGACAGACAACCTGGCAATCATCAGCACTGTTGCTCAGGTATGACATACCTTGCGTTCCCCTTCTCCCAACTCTTTCCAGCCGGCTCTAACCCTTTGTAGTCAGCACTACCCACTCAGGATTTTCATGGCATGCATGTAAGAGTGTCACACGGCCAGGGATAAATTCAAGGAAAGGAGCAACTATGGATGGTATTTCATTTGCATGGGATCTATTACATGAAGGCTGGATATTTGTGCAGGAATTTGTAATTTTTATTGTGATGAAAAACACTAGGGAAATGCATATAACTTTTACCACCACAGTCAGGAGTAAGCAAATGTGAATGAAACAAAAGGCAGGATGACCTGCAGGATAGAGAAGCCAGGTCATGACCCTAACAAGCATAGGAGATGCCTGTAACACTGAGGGGAGAATTACTTAAAGTGAATGGTAGTCTTGGCATAAGAATGGATGGATACAAATTAGTCACAGATAAAAATGGAGAAAACAGAGGAGGGAGGCTAACCACTAGAACTGCCAGTCTTCCAGGAGGAGTTCCCTGAAGGTGGAAGTGCTAGGGTCTGAAAGATAAAAGTTCCAGGCCAATCCTTCCATATTTACTGTTTGCTAGCAAGAGGTGGGGGTGTTTTCCCCAGCACTACAAGAAATCCAAAGCAAATACCTCATTCCAGAGAGATTTCTGCCTTGCAGCATTCTCAGGGATTTCACTTTACACAAACAAGTTGTTCTGGTATATCTGAGGGATTTGCACAGAGCTTAAACTCCATGCACAGCTGAATGGCATGTGATTAAAAGGCAACATTCAAAACAATGTGGAAATAGATCCACCCACACTGGAAAAAAAGAGTATTATAATCCTTTGAGGGTTGCTCATAAAATCACTAAACAGCAAGCACAAAATAAAAAAACCCACAAAAAATGCAGAAGAAAATGGAATAGTATTTGTCTTTATTACTCTACATTGAACTGTTACCTTTCCTATTTCCACTTTGTGTGCTGATATTTCCTCATTCTCTACTTACGAGTTCCTACACATCTGCAGGGCTACATGTCTCTAGAGCAAAAAAAAAAAAAAAAAAAAAAAAAAAAAAAAAAAAAAAAAAAAAAAAAAAAAAAAAAAAAAAAAAAAAAAAAAAAAAAAAAAAAAAAAAAAAAAAAAAAAAAAAAAAAAAAAAAAAAAAAAAAAAAAAAAAAAAAATCTATCCCCATTCCATTCCCCATGGAAGTGTCAGAATGAAGAATAAGTGCTAAGTTACCTGGACTGTCTTAGAGGCTATTTTAATCCTTTCCAAGGCCCTGTAAAGTTTTTTTGTATCCTTGCTCACAACTATAGAAGGCCACTCCTTAAACAGGAAGAACAAAGTTCTGTACACTCAGTCATTGGTTTGGCAGGAGTAACAATGTGTTTGCAAAGGACAGTCCATATGGCTGCAGCACAAAAAAAAGCCTTTTGGCTACTGTCATCAAGGGGATGACTTGTACTTGCTGCAGACAGAGCCAGCCTGCATCCAGGATTCAGCCTGGTGTCTGCCAGCTGGACCATACAGTCATATATCTCTTACCAAGGGACATTAGAGAGATCTGGTCTACAGCAACTGGTACATTCAAAAAATCATCAGCTTGTGTGACAGAGAGATATGTGACCTTGCAAATACATCTACAGCAGGATCTCCTCAGTACTCTCCCACTGTATCTGTGTGGATGTCTGCACATGCTGCTGCTTCCGTCTATACAGCAGAGAACAGAGAAGAAAAGAGTTCCTAAGAAGAGGAATGAATTTCTGTCCCTTATCTGCATCAAGTTCAGATAAGCACATAGCTTCTGATTATGGACAGGAAGCAGATAGAGAAATGAATAACCTCAGAGTTGCTTCTCATGGTGCAGTGAATATTAAGGAGCAAACAATGAAAACTGGATGAAAGCCACTGGCTGAGAATTTGTCTGGGGCAGAAGGTAAATTACAAGATGTAAATTACAAGAAGGTAAATTACTGGTGGCTGAGGCAACCTGTTCCTCTTTTTGATTGAAAAATTACCCCTGCTGTCGCAATGGCCAATTTTTCTTTAAAAGGATATACAAAACCCAGTGGCTGCTTTTAACAGAAGTTAACTTCCTTTTGGCTAGTGGAGAAGAACCCTTCAGAATATGCACTGGAAGAGCAGCAAGGAGCAATGAGGAGTGGGTGGGAAAGCTAAGATGTCAGTGGTCTTCGGGGCACTGAGTCAGAAAGAGGGCATGGGAAAATAAGCAGCTGTGACGTTTGGCTAGGATGGAGGTGCCGGAGCATGTGCCAGGCCAGTTTCAGCAGAGTGGAAGGCAGCTGGAGAGGCCATGAGCTCTGGAGTGAGGAAACACCGCAGCTAGTGAGGCAGCAAGTGAAAATAAATGGCAGGGGTGCTTGCAGAGGAGAGGTGGTCCAGATCTTTTTAAAAAGAGGAGAAGCTGTGGTATGCTACACATAGACTGACAGGTGCTAAATAAACAAAGGTGGATGGGTAATGCAAACAACAACAATGATCAGTCAGGAGCTAAAATATGTCACCAGGGATAGGGAGGGTGAGAAAATGTGCTTTTTAGTCAGTCAGCAAGCTGGTGGAGTGAACTAAAGATGACAAAGATAGATGCTATTACTAGCTGGGCAGAGGAAGGAAATTCACTTGTTAGAAATTGTCATGATCTTCTACTTATAAGGTATACTTCTGAAATTATCCACTGCATTATGGAAATGTTTTGGAGCTTCATTTTATTTTGTAGTGCTGTTGGTGCTATGAATAATTTGTTCCTCTCCTCAAAAATAATTTTGCTCCTCAAGATGGAAAGAGATTTGCTCTGAAAACCCTTTTCTATTCAAACACTGCATTTCATATTTTTGCTATGACTAAGGATGTCTGAAATAAGATACCCATATACATCCATCTGTCCACTATTTTCATTTGCTATTTTCTCCTTTTTTACTTGCTTTTTAAGATCGTACTTGCAAATGGATCACATGATATCATTAGGTGATTCTTACCACAGTCATCTTAAGAAGTTTTTAATACCTGTCAAGTATTGATTTTCAAGTATTGATTGTCAAGTCTTGATTTGTTATGCTGGAAATAAATCAAAAACCTGTTCTTTGATACTTTCTGCTTAGGTTCTGTCTATGTTGAAGCTGGGCCTTTCAGTGAGACAGAAAATACTTTACTCTTTAGGGAACCCGATTTGAAACACTTCATAACCCCATAGCACGTAGAAAGAGCAAAGTTAAGAGATAATTCATTATGTTTCCAATTTCTTATTAACAAAATAACCTCTGTGAATTAAAAAAAGCACATTGTTCAGTGAACAGAGCAGCTGATCTTTGCGAGCAATAATGACAGTCTTCCTAACGTCTGCAGATTTCCCTCACAGTATAAAAGCCATCAATCACAAAGGAAAGACCAGGTTGTACTGAGCTCTGTTTCTTAGAGGTCACTCCTCACAGTCACAGAGTAGAAACCTTTCAAAGCTCCCTTCTTTTCTCCCCTAAAAATCCAATATATAATAAATATAATAAATATAATAAATATAATATAATATATATCATATCTATGATGGACATCTGTTTAAAGGGAATGATCTTTTAAAGCAGGATCCCTAGAGAAAAAGCTTCAACTATCCTGGTCTTCTGATCTTGACATGTTTCCTTACTTTGACTGGGGTAGGCACCATCTTATGCTTGAAGCAGAATTTCTATGAACACTTGTAGAAAACATTGTGACTTGTACCAGATACTACTTATAAAACTTACTAAAACTAACAGGTATGTACTGGATTTTCTTATACTTTTGTTATCATAGAAATACTGGTTGGAAGGGACTTCTGGCATCAAGTCATTGAGTCCAGCCTCCAACTTGAAGCAGGACTAGTCCCAGTCTAGATAAGGTCATGTGTGACTTCTTCTTGCCACATCTGACAGTCTCTATGCACATATTTTTATAGCCACATTAGCAGCCTGTTCCAGTGTTGCAGTGAAGACATTCCTAACCTCTAATCCTCTCCTCTCAAATTGCAACTTTCAGGCACTGTCAATTGTTCTGGAATTTGCTTATATCAGGATCCATTTTCAGAAGAGTTTGGATCCATTTTCGTTGTAACGCTCCCCCAGGCAACTAGGGACGCCACTCCACTTCCTTATCTACGTTGGTCTGCTTGTCTCCAAAGGGAAAGAGACCAGTTCCTTCAAGCCCTACTCTCTGGGCATTCTGCTGGGCATTCTTCAGTTTCTGCACAACCTTCTTGGACCACTGAATATGAATTCTAGGTGATCTCTCCTAGACTTGAGTGTCCTATAGTTGCCTGTACAGTTCTTCTGTCCTTTTTTTTTTTTTTTTTTTTCTGTCCAGAAAGAACCTGTACAATTGTTTCTGGCCTGGGCATAAAGGTAACTTCTTGTCTATTGAAAATCATTGTGAAAACACCCCAGAGGCTACTAAAACACAATAATATACCCTTATTAATGCATACATCTTATATTACTTAGATCAATGATGCTCAGCACCATATCACAGTTATTAAGTAAAATGCACTTTTTTTTCTCCCTAGAGTACAGAGATGTAAGCACCTGACAGGAGACAGAAATATTATAAAATCTGAAGTATTACCTAACGTGTGAGAGAGTTTCTAGGGTAGTTGTCTGCATTTTTTTTGAATCCTTCACTTGCTCTTACCTCAGCTATTTCTTTGTCTATTAGGGATGTTAAAAGTCACATCATTTGTGATAAAAATTTCCCTATGTTAGGGAGGGTTTCCTTTTTTGGTTCTGGAAAAGAAAAAAGACATGACCTAATTCTTGATGAGGCTAATGAAAACAGCTTTGCTTCTCTTACACAGAATTAAAGAGAGCTTTCTGTGAGCGTTTATATTCCTGACAAAGACTTGCCCTACATGTGGCAAGGTTCCTCCTCAGATCTTTGTCTGTTTGGGGGATATGTATGTCATAGCATTGGGTTTTCTGGGTGGTAGAGTAGGGTAGACAGGATTCAAGGCATGGAGAAGGTTATGTAAAAATTATTCACAATGAAACAAGAAAAAAATGATGTCATATTTTTACCGAACACTGGAAGATAGTATTTCCTTAAGAAAGAGCACGTGAAAAAGAGTAAACTTGTTTAGGGAGCATGGGACAATGCAGTGTCTCCAACAGGATTTTTACAGAACCAGTAGCATTCTCTGTAGTTTAGAAAAGAAAGAGGACACTGCCTCAGTCCTTGCTGGTGCCTCTTCAATGCTGCATGGAGTGCAGTAAGTAGATCAACCAAAACTTGCAAATTAAAAATTCATGCTTAAATATGTTTCATGACCTAACACTGAAAGAGAAGGACATTATTGATGAAATGTTTGAACCGCATACTGTACAACATAAGGTGTTCCTCTTTCATACTGTATGTAATAAGACAAGTTTTGATATTTTAATTTTTAAAAGGTTAACAAAACCAAATGAGAGTCCCCATTCCATTGTCGCAGGTTCAAATTCTGTCACAAAACACATATAATATTTTCTTGCATATTAACACAAGACCTGAAAGACAGTAATATGGAAAATCAGTCCTGCAGTGGCTTGCATTCCTGGATAGCTCTCACGGATTCAGTGCTATAGGTGGGCAGGGAAGGGAACACAGAGGACTAGGCTATGAGGTATCAAGGAGAAGAATCTTCCACAAAAATAAATTTCTGCTTATATTAACTCTACCTGCACAGTAGATCTAACTTGTGCTAGATCAACATCATGTTGCTCCCACTCTGCATTTAGAGGCATGGAAACATGCCACATGTTTTGGCAAGAAATTCAGTGACATGCATTTCTGATTAAATTTTCTGGAGAGGCACCTTTGGAGATAGAGGCTGCAGTTTTCATAAACCACCAGAAAGATCTCAATATTCCAGATGTCTTCATACATAATCTATTTAGTAAACTACTCCATACTTAAAATTGCAGGAACTGATCTAGCCTGGGAACTGATGAATACTGCATTACTGCTAAGTACCTTAGAAGAGACTAATGTTATAACTTCTTTTAGGTCCTTCCCTGACCCCAAATTTGCATGTTCTTTCTTTTGTTCTGTGCACTGAGGCATAGAGATTATAATAACTCTTTTTTAATCTTTTCAGAAAACAGCTTTCACTAGCTAAAGCAGAACATATGAAAGAAACAGAGGTTATTTAAATGAACAACTCAAAAGAAATAATTCTGAAGATATTGGATATTAAAATTGGATTTGGATATTAAAAATATTTGAAGTAAAAATTTCTCAAAATCTATCACCCTTCAAGATAAGAAATGTAGACTATGTTTTTACAGAGATGTTTAATTGTTTTGTCTCATTGCCCATATTTATTCCCATTAAGGTTCTTTGGTCAGGAGTGAGAACAAAGATCTGGTGATGCAATTCTCTGTTCTACAGGTGAAATTCTGACACTTCTAAAAGTTAAGCTAAAGATCTGATGGGTTTCAGGGATTGTATCTCTGCTGTAGGGTGTAACCTACTCTGTGCAGACCTAAGGACCCATGGCTGTCACTCCAGTGGAGCTGAGTTTTGTAACCTTGGCTTGGGATTCTAAGGATATTTTTAAGACAGGAGGAAGCTGTGAAACTCTGTGCAAGCCATATGAAAGGTAAAATTTCAAACTGGTAGGATTGTTATGGAGATGGTCTTGAGTAGCTCAAGATTTCAAGAGAACAAAACACTAGGTTGGAGAGGTATGAAATTCTGAGGGAGAGAAAACAGAGGAGGTTGAAGACGGCAACTCAGCAATGCCAAGGGTTTGAATAGAGAAGAAGTGGAGCGTGGCCATCCTCCTGAAAACTGTCGACATTCACTATGGTCCTGCTCCCTGGCTGTCCTGCTGAGCCTGTCTGAAAATGGAGGAGGAGGCTATGGTGGTTTTTGGGTCCATGCAGAGTTGAAAGCAAGCATCTGAGCCTAGAAATGGTGTTCCCAATCCTTTAGGTTGGACATAGCCTATGGCAAAAAATGTCGGTGGCATTAAGAACAGTCTCTCCATCCTGAAATACCTCCTACAGTCTTATGCTGGTGAAACCGTTTCACTCTGACAAATTGCAGATAACTACTCCTCTGCTGTGATTAGAATGTTTATTCAGAAAGTTATGAGATACTTAACTTGGATAGGATGTTTGATAATAACATATTATTTTAATACTATAATCTATAATGATAATGTGTTCGTTCAGTATTACATCTTGATAGATGAATTTCTCTCTCCTTGTGCTTTCTCTGCCATTAACTGTGAAAGAACTCTTAAAACTTTTGGAATACATTCCATTACTGCACATTCATTATTTAACAGATAAGATTCATTGCCTCCTCTTCGACTAGCAATGAGACAAAATAGCTGTTAAAAAGAATTAGAAAAGCTTAAAGTTTTACAGAGAGTCTGAGAAGCTGGTCTTGTCTATTTGTTTTTGGAGTTAAACAAAAGCAACATGAACATAAACCATGATACAGGTACATATTTTAGTAGAAAGATACCTGCACCTTACCACAATGTCACTGAAAGTCCTTTCAAAAAAGGCTGAGGAAAGATATGAAAGCAAATTATTGCCTAGCTGAAAATTGTTCAAATACACACAACTCCCCCATTTTATTATTTCTAGTATACTTGCTTTAATTTCTGCCAATGGAATAAGTGGCAATGTACTTAATATTCTAGGAAAAGCCGGGGTCCAGAGAACATTGTGTAAAACATGCACAGTTAACTTTCAGGAATTAGTCTATAGAGGCACGAGAGAATTTGTTAGTAGTTTTTAGCATCCTTTTCACTCCATTTCTTCATAAAATGCCCTCTGAGGGGCCATACCAATGTATAAATTTAGGATCCCTGGGAAATACAAAATTTTAAATACTAACATGTATTGAAAACTGATAATGAAACACATGTTCAAAAACAATGATAAGAAAGAATGAACTATTTTGAAAATGTTTGAGTTGTGTATGTGGTGACCAGTATTACTCATAACCTTTAATTTTAATTATTGTCACTAGTCTGCATTTCACATGAATGTCATGAAGAATGCAGTTAGTATTTTAAAATGATGTTATTTTCAAAGTTTTCTGTGGTAGCAATTTTATTATCTATAACTGCAGGAGTCTGCCAGTCTTTTTATATAAGATCTGAACATCCCTGAAATTTAATTCTTCTGTCGTTTAGGCTGGAACTTGCCAGCTGTTTTGTAAAACACACTGTCAGCTTCTGTTCTAAATAATGGCAGACTTAGTCCATTTTGTACTTGGAAAATCTCATTGTAACTTATAGATCTTACAAAAGTGTCCCCATCCCTGAGAGAGTTGATATGACTTTGAAGCTACTTGCTCTCTTTGGTAACTTACTTATTCTGAGTATCATTACCATCTAGTAGCTCTAAAGAAATCACAGAAGGTGCTGTCTTGTGACCTGTATGGCTGTAGCTAATACCATTAGTGCAATAGATAAAATGATTCAAAGAGCTTCAGCCCGTTCTGGTAGCAGCTCTTTCAGTGAAAGAGGCATGATAACTCCAGCACTCCTCGTGCTTCATTTAAAATTGCAGCAGGAGAGGGAGAGTGTGAGTTTATAAGAATAAGTGAAATTGCTGTAGTGGGAGGTTTGCTCGGGCTTGGATTTAGATAAAAAGCTCAGAGGAGCAGTACAAAGAAGCTGGTTCAATTTCAATACAAAACACTTAGTAAATCCACAGATTCAGAATTTGGGAGATCTTGGTAGGGCTGTTTGAATAAAAATTGAGAAACCTGGAAGAAGTTAAGACCCCTAGAGAAGTTTTTCTTAGTTACAGAATCGTTAAGCTTGATTATGGCAGCTTAATAGGTCTATCATGACCAAACTGACATTACCTAGCAATTTATCTTTAAAAACCTCTTCCTTCCAGTGGTCTTTATAGTTATTATGGAGACTCTATATACCCTTGAAAAGCAGTTGCTGAAGCTCATCTTACATGTCAAGTTTAAGCTCTGATAACTGATGGAAGGTCAGCCCATAAATAAAAGGAAAACAAATTCACTCCTATATATCATCACTGTCAAAACCCCACATTATCCAATACAGCCAATAGCCTGCTAGCTGCTAAGTAAATCATGGTGTGTTATAATCCCCACTGAAGTAAAGTGAGAAACTTTACCAACTTTCACAGCCTCTAGGTGAGAATCTTATTTAACAACCTAATAATTATCTAAATAGTATAATGAGACACACAGATCTGATGGTTGGACTCCTAGGATAAGGAATTGGTTGAATGGCACACTCAAAGGTCTTCCAAGGGAAGACCATCGATGGGTGGCATCTCTCAGGGGTTGGTATTGGCAACTAGATGATCTTTAAGGTCCCTTACAACCCAAACTATCCTATAATTTTGTACTTGAATCATGACTAGAAAATATTACTGAAATAAATAGATTGCAAGCCTTAATTAGTTAGTTGAGCCCTCTTCTATATTTGAAAACTATTTGAAAATAGTTTTTAAATTAGTGTTCTATTTTACCAAATTGAAGTTCCATTTGAATGGGAATTCTAATATGGGTATCAAACCAGGGGAAATTATGTGGCTATTAATTTTGCATATCTGGACATCTACCTGAAAGCTAATAATGTGAATTTGTACAACTGGGGCAGAAAAAACCCAAACAAATAAGGCATAAAATTAATGTTTGATACAGTCAAAGGAACACTAACAAGCAAAAAGTATTAAACAGTTGGTTATTAATTTCTAATGAATAGCCACTAAAAATATTGTCCGAGGAAAATCACAGCAAAGAATTAACCCCTCAAGCATGTTGGTTTATACTCCCAGTTCATTTGCTTTGCAAACATTTTTTTAACTGTTTGTTACCCCAACTACATTTCTGTTGGCTAAATAACCACTTACATGATTTTTGCATTAAGATAATTTAAACAGTTCTGTTGATACAGTTTAGCCTTCCAGTCTTCTTATCATAATATTCCTGTGGCAAAATAGCCTTGAGATCTAGCCCACAAACAGTCCAGTCCAGCATGCAATCAACTGAATCTACTTACCCTCCTCCTCAAAATGGTCTGTTAGTCTGCCTTAATCACCCTATGTGTAATGTGCATATCCAGTACACCCAAGTAACTAGATTTCATACTTTCAGCGTGGACAACCATATAACATTTCATCTTTGTTGAAAGCATTTGGTATCATTTTTCAAAGGCTGGATTAAATTAGGTGTCTGTCAGACCTCCACAGATAATGTACCTGAGCCGTCTCCTACCTCTGAAGGGCAAACAGTAATTCTCAGCTAATTACTCTCTGTTTTAACTCTCTGACTCATAGCTAATGGCAAATGAATCAATGGAAAAGCACAGGATTTAAGGGACAGGACAGCTTCCCAAGTAGGTATCCAATGCTGCTTTAAATTCCTAGGCAATGCTACTTGGCATACAGCTGACACTGCAGAAGGGCATAGGTCTCCCATATGTTCAGTGTCATACCTGCCAGCTCCTTGCAGATGTCTTAGGCACTCAAGGGAATCTAAAATGTCACTGGGTACCTCAGTTTAGTCACTCACTTAACTTTGATACCAGAAAAATCACAAAGAAGTGGACAAAGCACCTTTCTCGTTTAACATTTTCAGGTATAACTGTTTCTGGCCATCAACTAAGTTTTAATACTAAACTCTTCAGAATTTCTTACACATTTTCATGGTGTTGTATAAGGTGTTAGTTTTAAAATCTATCAGAAGTAATGACATTGTTTAATCCCACACAGTGTTTTGAAACTACATGGACTGACATTTCACGGTACAGTAACTCCAAAACCCCAACATGTTTTATGGTTTAGCTGCTAAACCATGTTATTCTGGCAGAGCAATGACTGGAAAATAAAATAAAAACTAATTTCCCATTTTTAAGGATGCAAAGCTTGTTCCCATGAAGATACATCAGGAATTTGTTCTATCCCTAAGGCATAATTTTTTTGTAGGCTAAACTCAGGATGGGAATAATAAATATAAGTATAGATATATATTATTTAATTTCTCAATTTCCTATTACCTACAGTGGGATTTATGCTTGAATAAAGACTAATCATATACAGTCAATATAATCTCACTGACCTCAACCTTCCTATATGTAAATATAACCAAAGTATAAGTGGTCTGGGACATCAGGCAGTAGTTCTCTCTGACGCATGACTAACCAAGCAAGGTCTCATGCAAGAGGCAAAGGTAAAAAAAGGTGTACGTGATGAGAGGTTGTTCCAAAACCAAGAGAGATCCAATGGAACTTGCAAGAAGCTTGACATGGCTGCAGCAATCATTGTGGAGTCACAGCGCCATTTGCTATCAGATCCGAGTGGCAGGGACACCATGTGTACAGACCCACAGGGACTGCTTGGATACCCCTTTCTTGTTGTTTCGGCCACCCTGGGAAGCTTGTACAGAACTGTACCACAGCACAACAGTCTCATAGCTACAAGTACAGCTATATCAAAATTACTTCTGTATTGCTCTTTGTCTACACGGCGGTGTGGGTTGCAGTATGGAGTGCACACAGTTAATAGACAGAATGAATTTGGAGATGCTGACATGATTGCATGCATTCCTGTCACAGGCCAGTCAGAGAGGAGATTTCCTTCTTCCTTACCCTTATCACACCAGTAAGTCTCCCAAAACAAACTTATACATTTCTTTTCCCACAACACATTTCGCTGTTTTTTTCTTAATTTTGTTTCTGGTTTTGTTGTCAATTGGAGCAAAAATATAATTTTGTGAATGATATTCAAGCACTGCATGACAAGCCTTTAATGAAGTCATACAGCTAACATCAATTACATACCTTAAGTTATTAACAGTAAGTTTTCAGAGTTCAGAGTAAAGTGACACTAAAACAACAAGGGTGTACTCACTAAGAAGCTATGCTATGAGGTTCAACCTCCCTCTCAGACAGCGAAGAACACGGTACACTTGGTTCATGTTTTGAACCCAACAGAGCAGAAGGATCTAGGTTCAGGTGAAAACGATATGAAAGTTATATATTTTAAGAATTTGAATCATAGAAGTGTCTACATCAATCCCAAGTTGCTTACATTTCCATAAGTCTACATCATGTCTTAAATTTCTCATGCAAATTCATGTATATTTGAGAATCAAGTTACTCTGCTGTTCTCAGACAAATCAGTTCTGCTGTATTCAGTGAGATGTCTCTTGGTACAAGAGATAGTTTTGACTCTATGACTTGCCAGCTCCCAGACATAGGCATAAATCGAAAGAAACCCTCTAATTACCTCCGTAAAGTTCTGTATTATATATCTAAAATGATGGTAAACTACAATAGGAGCCAGTTTTTGCAAATCCTTTACATTTTTGGCATTGCATGATTGCTTACAACATGCAAGTTTATGAAATGGTGGGTGCACCAAAGTAAAAGTCTCATTCAAGCCTTGCTAAAATAACAGTTCTGCAGACAAAATTCTACTTTCACTCCTGTCTTTGAAACTTTTTTGGGTTTTTTGTGGAAAAGGAAGGGCCACACTTACCCAAAATATATTCCATTATTTCTCACTATAACTGGAAGATCTGTTGTTTAATGACTGCTATAAATTATTGTCACCAAGATACGTAAGTGGCGTTTTCTTTTGGTTAATTTAGTAGCACGTAGTGAACCTTTAGGGTGTACAGCTTTCTTCCTCTCATCCCCTGTGATGTTTTTAACCTAAAACAATTAAGTCAGCAGATATATAAACAGTTCTTTCTGCTTTAACATTATCTACTAGAACTCCAAAACTGTTTATGAAACAATTATAGGAAAGGCTGTTTTATGCCCTAAATTTTGTCCAGCAGCAAGGCTCTGTTCCCTGTGTGTTCTGGGTGCTACTGACTGCCCCCGGATCACCTATGAGATAACACTTTGTCTGCATTGAAAGAAAACTAGCAAAATCATGAACAGGGAAGATATTGCTCCTTCTAACCTCCTGGAATAGATTTCAGGGAGGGGAAACAGGAGCTGAAGGTTTCTTTTTTCTGGAGACAGAAGAGTCCTTGCTTTGACTTCAGTGTCAAGAGAGAAGAGGCACTAACCAATTCTGATTAAGCCTCGAGTTCTTTTCAGGCTCTGAATAAATCACAGGAAGAAGCATTTGATGCTGCAAGATGCTCAGAAAGTTTAATCATGAGCTATTCACAGCAGATTCAGGAACACATCACTCCCAGAAATCTTTATTTGCTATACCTTCTACAATGAAAAAATACATCCAGACCTACTTGCAAGTGATTGTCTTCTTTTCCGTCTTCGTCCCAGCAGGGTCTGACAAACGCCCATCCCACTTGCGTCCCAGCACCATGTACCCCAGTCTTCTGGGGACTGTCTGCTGTAGGTGCCTTACCAATACAAGAGGACGTTTCACAGCATCCAGTTACTCAGGCTTTATACTGGACACCAAGGCATCACATCTCTAAGGGGTCATGAGCCTCAAGAATGAGAAGAGGCAGTCTGCAGCAGCTCCCCTCACAACATCATAAAGTCAGCCATTAAGACCAGCATTGTTCCGTGATACGTCTTGTAGTTTTTAATTAGTCTCTTGATCAAAGACATTGAAGTAGTGGGTCCAGCGCCACAGAGGATCTGAAATCCATTGAGAAAAGGAGTTTTGATTATAGCAGGAACACTCCCTCCTGCCCACATATACACTTGCAGTGATTAATACACCTGAGGCTCCTTGCCCATCCATCAGTCCAACACAGCTGCTACATGTGCCTGCTACTTTCTGAAAGCCGCCCCAGTCAGATCAGTGTGCTAAACCAACTGCAGCTCCCAGGGTTTTTTTTTTATTTTCTTTTCACAGCAGGGGGCAAAAGGATGCATACCATAGCTAGAAAAAAAAAAAAAAGATAAGAGTTGTCTGCTATTCGCTTCTCATACATCAGGGAAAAACTAATTAGGTTGCTGAAGAAATGCTTTCCAGAGCAGCTGCAGCTGAGACTCTGCAACCCTGGAGGTACAGGTAACCATTAGAGTCTTCTTCCACATGGACCTAAAATCTCTGAGTACATTTGCATATCTCCCCTCATCACATCAACAGCTCCAGCTGACATCCTCTCCTTCTGGACAATTCCACAGGGTTTGGCAATGTTCCCTGTGCCTTCAGCTACAGATACTCCTAGTTAAGTTGCTGTTTGATATTGA
Organism: Empidonax traillii; assembly: GCF_003031625.1. Classification (NCBI taxonomy): domain Eukaryota; kingdom Metazoa; phylum Chordata; class Aves; order Passeriformes; family Tyrannidae; genus Empidonax; species Empidonax traillii. Next base: position 91,058 of record NW_020955859.1, read on the forward strand.
TTGCATAAAAGAAGGTGTCTGGAACTGGAATTCTGGAGGTCTCAAGCTGTGAGTGTGCTTGACCCATGTGTCCCTAAAACTGGCTATCTGTAAGCCAAACTTGAAACTTGGTTTGATGGCAGAGACAGTGGGGTTGCAACTACAGGAATTTGGATCTAACATTAACTGCTCCTGGATTTCAGGAGATAAATACACACAGCACTGTAATGAACCATGATGGTTTGAAGTTTGAGGTGACTCTTACTCAGATATGTCCACACTGAATTTCACTGCAAAGGAAGTTATACTCTTTTACTTTGAGTTGTGTGTGATGGGAAAACCTGTGCTACAAAACCTGTACCCAGTGGCCTTGTGAAAGCTGATAGAGCTAGAAGTTAATGCCTTTTGTCTGGAAACCCCTGCAGAATCAACTGTGAAAGGAACTACTCCATGCTTGTGGCAGACAACTGAGGATGTGAAGTCCTGCATTGAGAACCCGGGGCTAGACAAGCTGGCTGAAGCAGTGGTTCTGTAGGTCTGCTGGAGCAGGCTTGGGAAAACATCCCAGGTCCAGAGAAAGCTACTGCTAATACTCCTTCCTCCTTTACAGGAGCCAGTGAAACAACAGATTTTCTCTTACCTTTAAATACCCTGTACTTTTTGAAAGACTTGCTGCTTATAATAGGTAATAAAATGTACACAGTAAAATTTCATTCTCAGCTCCCAACTATTCTATTATTCATAAGACAGCTGAAAATATCCAGACAGGGGAAGATAAGTTTACTCTGACCATGACCAGCTAGCAAATCAATGGCTAGCTGGTCTGATAGTAATCAACTGAGATAGAAACTGCGTGTGCTGATTCACAAGCAGTGATGGTGATGTCTTTCAAGCTAACTGGGGCTATTTAAATTAGAGGCATGTAACTGGAGTAAATGATAACTTATCTACATAATAGCCCTGAAGAACAGTGTGTTTCAAAGCCTTTATTCTCGGATGAGGACTATTAGTGAAGTCCTACTTACTGTAGGGAGTGTTTATTGAAAAAATTCACCTGAGGATCCAGTCCCCACTCATTAATTTTACCTTTTAATTTTATCTGTAGACAGCTTTAATTTTTAATTGCTGACATAATTTCTTTGATTGTTTTTGAGGTGATGAATTAGATGTGACCAATTCTTACTCGTTGAAAGGACTAATGTTCCTGGCCCTTAATAAAATTATTCAGTAATAATTTAACTACTCATGGAGCAACCATCTATTATGTATTTCCTGCTTTTAGAAAGATCTTCTTTGACTTAATATACAGGAAAGAGCCAAGTTACAAGTTACGTGAGGCATCTTTCAAATTGACATTACAGTTCCCTCTTAAAGCTAACACAGTCTAAAATCTGAGGTAATTCAGAACCATTTAAATATAGCCCGTGCATTGAGCCAAGTCCTGCCCTCTCCACCAGTGACCTACAGATACATATTAGAAAGAAGTTCTTTACAGAGAGAGTGATCAGGCATTGGAATGGCCTGCCCAGAGAGGTGGTGGATTCACCATGCCTGGAGGTTTTTAAGATGGGGCTGGATGTGGCACTGAGTGCCATGATCTAGTAATCACAGTGGGGTTGGATCAAGAGTTGGACTTGATGATCTTGAAGGTCTCTTCCAACCCAGTTGATTCTATGATTCTATGATAAACAAGATTTTTGTACGTCTTTCAGTCACCATGCACTCTGTAACTCTGGCATTAGGGATAGAGTTTGATGTCTTACCCCTTGCCCTGTAAGTTACTGGAGCTCTTTATCAGGGTTAGTTTCACACAATGTTAGAATATACACCTGTATTCCTTCTTCTGTGATATAAATCCCAGAGTTAAAAAACCACATTTCTACCATTGAGATGCTCATGATATCGACCTTTACCTCATCTTATTTCATAAATTCTCAAGAAAGGAAAAGTTTAAAGAAAATGTATTTCAGTTGTGGAATAAGAGGGAGAATGTGCTGATTCACACCAATTTGTGTGACTTCTCTTGAATAGTCTTCAGTGGATAACTTTCCTCATGAGTTTGGGTATTTTAATTGTTTTTCACCCATAATTGTAAATAGTTTTTAAAATATCTTAATTCCACTGACCTATTTTAATAAGATTTTTTATCTCCTACTACTTAGGTATGCCAAAGAACCTAAGAGATGTTTCTGATTGACAGAAAAGCTTTACATCTGCAAGTAAAGACTGCAGTTCCATCTGTCTAGTTTGGTTTTGAAAGATGCCTTTAAGAGTCACGGTAGTTCCTGTTTGATATTTGAACCAGCTGTAGATTGACAAAAATCATAGACATTTGCACAATATTAAAGAGAAAGGTGGATTTCATGCAAAACAACGAAAACATTAACCTCTCTGGTACAGAGGACCAGCTATTTATTTGGAATGCTTGGTATTTTCTTGCAGAAGTGTTCTATACCATCAGATATATATCCTTTTTTTCTTGAATATTTTCAGTTAATATCCTGGAGGGTAGCGCTGCATTTTCCTGACTAGCCATCTCTCTTTATGCATTGAAAGGTGTTCAGCTGCTGACAGGAATCAGCAATGTGCTGTGTTGCCAGGGCAGCTCTGTGCAGCACTGCCCTGCTCTCTATTTCTAAAGATAGCCCTGTGATGATATAAAAATCTATTGCCTGTTATTTTAAAATGTCATTCACAGTATCTATGTTTTGAATATTTATATTCTGAACATTTTCTCCTGTGGATTTAATTGCCAAAAAGTGACCATTTGCCCTTTGCTTCTGTCATGCTGACTTAATTAAATTTCTGTTAAAAGATGCATCTGGATTTTTGTAGAAAATCAGCCCATAAACTGTACAGGAGACTGTGCTGAGTTACACTTCCTGACAAAAAACTCTGGACTTTACAAAAAGAAGAAGTTCATCCACATTTAATCACTGACTTGGCATGTACTGCAATGCCAATCAAGAGAGTGTCTTTTTATGTTCTGTAATAAATGCACCGTATTTCTGCGTTTAATTGGATTCATCCTGCTGAGTTGTTACTGTTGGAGGCCCTTGTGGAAGATAAAGCTTATCTAGTGTTGATCCGTGGCACCGAAGCAGTCCCAGTGTTGACAGAGGAAATTATATTTCACAAAGGTAAAGGTGAAGCGAGTTCTCTCTATCTAAATAAATTCATGTGATGCTGTGCAGAACTTCTCCCTTTCATGTTGCTAGAGATGAATAAATATTCCCTTCTAGAATGACTTTATCCTAGGAAGGATAAAGTGATAGTGCTTCAAAATGAATTACTTTGATACCCCAAGTCACTCAGTATATAAGCCTAGAGGGGCAGATTTTTATGTAAAGCATGGATTTAGTTTGTAGGAAGTATAACTAATTGTAATACTAAATTGCACTTTAAACTACAGAGGCAACAAGAACACCCACAGCAAGGAAAATAAGAACAGCAGAAAGTAAACATTGAAAAAATGCTTGAGGATGTTGAAAAACAATAACCTAATGCTGAATAATACTAAAATCATTCAGATTGAGACTTTTTTCCTTGCCTTTCCTGTAAAGATTAATTATCATTTAATAAGAAATATGAGATGCAAAAAATTAATGTTCTGTGTTTATGATGGTTCACATCTGTTTCTGCTGTATTATCCACAAGAAATAAACTCCTTTCTCATAGAATCTGCCACCAACATTTTCATTGTTATACTTTATTCCAGCCTGTCTCCTGATCATGACATTTCTTGGGTGACAAGTTCTTGTTTTCAAGAACTGATAGTTTCCCTTCAGTAGCAGTTACTAGGTTTATATTTTGAAAACTAGACAGATCAGAACTGTATATTTGAGTTACTTAGCCCAAGCAGCTTAAACATATCTCATTTCTAGTGGTCAGGTTAGTCAGATGTTCTTTCTAAAAAGTTGTTGTAAGAAGTTCTCAGTTGTCACCACAGCAGAAATGCCTTGATTTACAGAGAAGCAGTTTACAACAAATCTTTATCTTTTCTTTGCACTACATTTATAATTTTGTATTTGAGAGAGAAATGTAAAAAGTATGTACGTTTTACGCGTTAAATAAGACCAAGCATGGTCTAGCTTTATTCTGTAAATGATTTGGATGGAAATTTGGAAGAAGGATGGAAACTTGAAGAGTATCTTCCCCATAAAAACATTTCAGTTGCAGTCTGACTCTGAAGAAAGAAACAGATCCTTAGAGAAAAACCACAGTTAATATATCTCCAGGAGCACACAGTGGCAAAATGTAAAGCTTGGGATAGGTATTTTGCCATTGCTCCTTATCTGACTCACCTAGAAATAATTCGGTACAAAACCAATTATAATGTCAAATGTATGTTTATATGCAGCTTCGTGTCTAAGTTATTAGGCACTACTAGTAGTGATTCAGATAAAAAGTTCCTTTGGTGTGCGGTGTTTGTGGTCTCATTTTCAAACAGCATGACTCATGAATAAGTCATGAAGAGCTGTATTGCAAAGCTTTGAGCGTTTATTTGGTGCAATTACCTCAGCTACACGCACAAGCATGTGCCATTGCAGGAACGCTAGTACAATATTATGCTTATCAAAGCCAAGAGAAAAGCACACATGCTAAGCAAATATAAAACTTCAGTAGTAGCTAATGGAATGACGGTTTGTATTTGAAGAAAGATTTTTGACCTTTTCTGAGCCATTCATATTCTCTCCAACTGAATTTACTGAGTGAAGCGTCCTCTCATACTTCCTTGTGCGATACCATAATTTTCTGTCAGATGACCTCATTTTTTCATTGTAGGAGAAATCCCTGGAACTGTAGATGAAATCACGGCAGGAGAAATCACTGCCACGCTATTGTGATCCTTGTGACTTCATTATATAAAGAAAGTAAAAACCTGAGTCTCATGAAGTCAAGGGCTGACTTCAGAGGGATCCAAACAGCAAATGACTTTGGCGTTTGCTCTAGCAAGCCATACACTGGCAGAACAGCTATGGTGATGGTTGGAATACGCTCAGTTGTACTTATATTTAGGCAGCTGTTCTGTCTTCACATATATCTCAGTGCCTCTTCTGAATCCCTTGTTTGAACTGTACACTGCCCACTTTGAGGATGTGCAAATGTATTTGTAGTTTCTCATGTGATAATGGGTTGAAACATGACAGCAAAGAAATTGCTATGATAGCTTATGAACTGCAAAGGATATTTACCAAATTGTTTTACTTGCTAGAGTGCACATCTTAACTAAAAATAAATCCACTAAATATTACTAACACGGAAGATCTGGACAATATCTTTCACTGATGATGAAATTTAGAGGAAAAGTCATTTCAGGTGACCAAAGCTTTTGAGAATTTAGAGTAAATGGAACACTTCTGGCCACAGATAATGAATTTTTAAAAAATGTCCTCAGACTTCCTATTTCAAATTTATTGAAACAATCTTTTTTGAGTTTGGATATTTCACATATTCTTTTGAAATTAATCTATATTAAAGACAAAGCAGAAAATTATACATTTCATAAAACCATCTGTTCAGAATGAAATAAATTGTTACTCTGAAGTTAAACAATATATGTTGGGTTAACCCGAAACACTTTCCTTCCTTGATATTTTTTCATATTTCCAAGAGAAAATTGCCACACAATTACTTTTATTTTGTTGGAGAACATGAACATGTCTACACCTTCCCATAGATTTCAAATTGATGTTTCTGTAAAAAAAAAAGTGTTTCCCTTGTGTTTATGATTCAGCAACTGAATTGAGGTTTGATTGTTTCTGTTTCTGATGCAGCACCTCTGTTTAAAAGCAATGATCGAAACAGGCATGTGAATGTCATGGAAACACAGTTTTTCTCAACCATGAAAAATACATTATTCTTCACAAGTCTTGCAATTCTTCACAACGTCTTCATTACTCTTTAATACCAAATCTCACATTTAAAAAGTTGCCAGATATTTTTTCTGAGCTACATACAGGACATCTTCCACCACTGTAAAGTAGTTGCTCTGGGACAGATAATGGGCAAAATTGCTGTAGCACACAGCCTGCTGGATGTACAGTTCAAATCCTGAAAGACCTATGGCCAGGTCTCAGTGCTGGCTGGTTGGTCTGGTCTCAGCGCTCTGCTGGGAACCTTTTCTCTGGAATCTCTCGTGAAGCACCCCTGGCATCAAAAACAAAGGTGATGGTGAGAGCCCAAATATCTACAGTTACTGTAAAAATGTGGCTCACCACTCACATACACATCCAGCTCTCTGGGCCATGACCCTCCTTGAAATGATGCTGGCAGGGAAAACCGAGGGTGTGACAGGGCACATCATGCTGAAGGCAGCTGCAGAAAGCGAAAGAAACACTGTGGTGTAGGAGTTTGCTTTTAGAAAAAGAAAGTTTGGAGAAGGAGCTTTTGACAATCCTGGTAAAACTGTATAGACTCGATCCCTGATCTTTTATTATCCTCACTGCTTTATGCAGTCATAACATGAAAGCATTAGCTAATCAAGGCTCCCAAGACTGGGAGCTCTTACAGAGTTTGATTTTCTTTATTTATGTTTAGATGGCATGGCCATCTTATGATGGTGAACAGAAAAGCTGTTAAAGCTTACAGGTCTGAGAATTTTTTGGAGTGTCAGCCTCTGGATTTAACATTCAGTAGTTACTTGCAGGGGATTGAGAGTCAGGTCAGGTGCCTCCTCATGTAAATGCCTAGTGTTTTCCACAGATAAATTGAAGAGCAGTCACAGCTGCAGAAACAGGACTGTAGAGCTGTCACTCATGACAAGAGTTGATTTAAAAGCAACACTATGAGGGCAAGAACACTTCTGCCTCATATTTTCTAGGGAAGCTACTAATAAAAGGAGGATTTTAAAAAAATATTTTTCCCTTCTTGCTGCATTATTAATTTGCTTGGGGCAGGATCTCTATTAAACAGTAAACATGAAATGATATATACATGATCCACAGACACAAATTCATGCTGAATATGCTTGTACTGGAAGGCAGAAGCAGGTTTGAGGCTATTTCTTCTCTGAGGTTCCTATTCACTTCTCCAACAGACAAGCCATGGAAGAAGGGGCCTCACTTCCACTGGGACCGAAGGTATAGTTCAATGCCACCATTTTCTCTCTCCTTCCTTACACCATGCAAAAGTGTTGATGAAACAATTTGTGGGAGTATCAGCAGCAGCAGTTCAGGAGCATCAGGAAGAGGGTATTATGGCTGACAACAGAAGAAATACGGTTTCAGGTGGGAGTCATACAGAAAGGATATTTTTCTACTGGTACTTGCATGCTTCTTTAGCACCTACATGTGGATGATAATTGATCTGCTATCATTAACTAATGCTTACCCACAGCAAGTTTGAGCTGGTCTGAAGATACCAATATGAGAAAGTAGCACTGGAGAAAAATTATTCTATTGTCTGGAATGATGCTAGCTCTCATGAAGACAATGTTCTTAAATTTAAAATACAAGTGTTTAGAAACATATAGAGTATTTGTAGTTTTCCTGGGCTCAAAACATGAGCTCAACATTTATTCCATAGTCTTAAAAAAGTCACAAAATAAAGCAACCTCCCCCACCCTAAAATCTCCCCAATTAGTGACTGTCAGATTTTTAGAATACAACTTAACTTTTCAGAAGTAGAAACTTAAATGTGTCCATATCCTCTAGTGACAGTTCCTGACCTGCTTTACCTTGCTGCATGCTGAAGCACTTTGATCTATTCTGTAGCACAATATAGGATCCTCCAAGTGCTACTGCAGCAAGAGATATATTAAGAAACAGCTAATTCTGTCTCGATCTTAATACTTTGCAATTTTACATCCTATCTCGCATGATAAGTCATAAATGATGGACCTGGGAATCAACAATGAGAACATTACCCCTGTGAAGTTAATGGTAAGCAGGGATTTAAATTCCAGTTCATATCCGCAGCCCTTGATTTTCTTCACCACATCCCTTCCCTCAGCAATACTGGAAAGTGTTTACAGACAATTTAGTTTCACTATCTGGAGACAAAACATGTTATGCAACATCCAGATTTTGCAATGCTTTTTATTATTATTCTGGTCCTGCAAAATTGCTACTATGACTTTGCAAAGGCAAATAAAAGACCCACTCCTAGCAGGGCAGAACAGAGTTCTTCATGTCCAGTTTGTAGTAATGGAACTGATACTTGCTCGAGTCAAAGACTGAGTGAGGTGAGGTGTACAGCATCAAAAGGGGCCTATCAAATACCTCTCTGAACAATTGTCAGATAGATACAGCACAAGAGAGACAGAAAATCAAGTTACTTTGGACTGAAATGTTATTTCATGAGAGTATCATTCAGCAGTTCTCCATCAGGTAGGCAGGACAAACTCTCGAAAACTAGAAAGAAGAAAGCTTTTCAGTGAGAAAAAAAAAATCAAATACACAGTTTTTCAGGCATTTATCCATCATCTCCAGACTGCATAAAACTTTCCCTGCTCTTTCCTCAGGTTTTCTGCCTGGTGAATATTTCAAACTGAGAACTGGAAAATAGCTGTGAAGTTATAAGTCATAAAATACAATTATCCTTTAATAAACTCATAAGTTGTAAGAAGCATAAAGTTATTTGAACAGGTATACAAGCATCACTATTATATTGGTTTTCCTCATTAGAGCCAAGGAACTGTAGAAACTGTGCAGTATGAAGCAGTGAGCTGCTTTCAGCACAAGCAGTCAGTACATGACGTGTTCCTGGGCATTTATTTTTAAGAAAATACTTAGCTGATGTGTCAGAGCATTTGGAAGGACAAACACACCCATAGATCCAAAACTTCACAATTTCGAAGGAGTCTGAATCAGGATTTGTATCCCTGTTTTACAGCTGGTGCTCACTGAAATGAAGAGGAAAATAACCCCAAACATAGCAGAACACTTTCCCTAACTTTGGAGAGAGCAGAGGGAGCAGGATTAGAAGGACTGGCTCCTTTGATGCAAGAAGCTGTCAGATCCAAGCACTCAGCAAAGCAGTGTATATGTTGTCAGTCCAAACCTCACCAAAATCTCTCAGGTTTTGCTTTCCATTTCAGACTTGACATGTAAATCACATCTGAAAAGATTCTGAGCTCTCGGCCACTGTTTCATTAGAAACAGATTATCAAGGAACTGATTTGGGATTGTGCTTTGAAATTGCCATGTACTTGCATTTTATTTCTTTGTTTTCGACATGGAAGCAGGTGAAGCCTAGAGGTTTACCTTGATTTTATTCAGAGGTCCTTTCTGAATCTAAAAGAAATGCAAAGATGCAGTTGCATAAGGTTTTGTGAGAATTTTTACACCATTGGAAATATGATATAACAAAACTGTTATGTAAGTTATATTGTGTTGAATTTTCTGGTACTGCAAACTCATAGTTTCCCTAAAGTCAAGAATTTGTTAGTATTCAAATAACTTTGAAATAATTGCAATTTGCAATAAACCAAGAGATACGCTTAGCTTTCCCTTGCTTCAGCAGAAATCTGCAATCTATCCTTTTCCATCTGTAAAGAGCAAAAGCACACTACAATGGAATTAAAAATACCACTTGCTACTAACAGAAATAGGTCCATAAAATGTATTTATTCTGTCTACTTAAATAAAATGTGCTGATTACCTTTAAACAAAACAGCAACCGACTGTCATTTATACATTTCTTTGATGATGCATGTCATACATTAAGAACTTATAAACCATAGCATAAAGTAAGAGACTTCAGCCTTCGGTGGTTCTGTAGTTGTTCCGTGTGCTTAGGATTCAGCGAGCATTTCCCTATCAGGATTCAGCAAGCATTTTCCCTATCTATGGTTCTAAAATAGATAACTTGGTTGCAGCTGGGATCCCCAGTGCTAAGGCAGGGTGGGAACAGGAATCTCTTGCGGATGCTTCTGGGCCCAGATCTCAGTTTTGTCATTGACCTGACTTGTTAGCAAGTAAGGGTCTATTGGGAGTGTCTGAGGCAGAGACTGTCTCCTGCTGTACGTGCCTTTGCATGCCATTGCCCAGCATGATGGGATTCTAGTTCACTTGGCTTTCTGAGTACTAGTAGGTAATAGTATTGCACTAAGATAGGGTGATGCATTGATATGTAATACAGGCAAAGCTCTTGTCCAGGCTACATACCTAATGCTATTTATCTACCCCCATGAGAGACTTAACAGCTAAACTTAAACGAAAATTTCTAATCTTATTATTGATATTACTCTCATGTCTTCTGAAATAACTTAAGCAAAGTACTTTGTAAATCTAGTTTCTGAAGCTTATATTTTTTGTCCGTTCATGCATTCTTTTGCAAAAGTTAGTTGTTCACGATGAGTCATGTTCAGTGATTGGCATGATTAAATTAGCTTTTGCTCTATGACAGTTCTGATCAGTAGGTTTAATTAGTACCTGTGTTTATTGCAAAGATTTTCTTTGATGCTGTGTACCTACTCTCCCATGCAATTACAGTGGCATTAGTAATGAAGATGATCCTGGCAGGAACCACCCAGGAAAAAGCAGCATCGTGAGGCAACAGAACAACTAAATGACCTTTCTAGATTCCAGCTAAAATCAACAATTTCCTAATGTGGCTAGCATCAGAAAATAGCCCCATTTCACCAAAGTTAATATCTCTTTGATGTTACACATCAGTTGCCTGACAAGCTTTTAAGTAACAGTACCACCAACCATGATCACTGTTTTGTCTTTTTTTTTTTTTTAAGTCTAAATTAGACACTTCTGATTTATATATTATAAATAGATGTGTTGCATTCCTGTCTGTTGCTATGCCAGAAAACAGAAAGATCACTACCTCATCAATAAAAATAGAAACAGCATAGCTGTTCAAATGTCTCAACCACTATTGGTGGAACAGCCGTCGTTGCAACAAAGGCACCGAAGTAAGTCTCAAGAGAACTTGAATAAGATGAAAAAGGTTTATTTTATTAATCCTGATATACTATTATAAAATGGCAATGTAAATGATGGTAAAGCTGTATGAAAAAAGGAACATGCTACTGAGAAGAAATCATGTCTATCAATATCTGTAAGAAAAAAGATTATTTTAAATAACAAGTGAAAAAAATAAAAAGCAAATACAAAAGTAGCTCTCCAGAAAAAAATGGTTTTCTATCCCCAGGAGGATTAATAATTTACATGTAGCAGCTTCTGTGGCAGCCACTAAGCAGATGGATAGATATGGTTATTCCCTCCCATAAATTTACGAATGGAAAGTTCCCAGTATAAACATTAATGGGGTATAAATTGTTTTATGCTCTTGAGATTTTTAGTTCCATAAATATTTTTGGCAGCTTGGATAAGGGGATATAATTCCTTGGCCTTTAGTTAATTTCATACTTTTAAAGCATAGTTCTTACATTTCCCACAGAGCAGTACACTGAAATCACAAACCTAACTGTTGCCTCTTGTCTGAGAACACTGTTTGTGTTGCCTCACTTCTGAAAGAAACTGAAGAAACACATCCTATGGAGATTTCCTGACTCTACTTGCCCATTCAGTGCAAGAGCAGGATTTCATAGAATTTCCTTGATTTGATGGAGGCTCAGCACTTGTATTAAATACATGCCTATATTTTTATAATGTTGACATTTTGCATTTCGCCTTGCACGCTAGATTTTTCTATTGTGGTCTACACACAGGTAAATACTATTCTCCAGTTATTTCATAACACATACTATTATTTTTATTAGATTTCTATTATATTATATTTCAATTGAAAAATCTGTTCTAGGAGTACAGAACAAATTATTTGTAGATTTCAGTCTGCTTCTGTGGAAACCCGTACCTTCAGGGGAAAATGTGGAGTTTTTGCAAAATTCTGGTCTCTTAAACATCCTCTTTCTCATACATGTATGTTGCTGACCAAGAAAATATGGAAATATTCTCCATTTCATTAATTACAATAATTTAGATAGTATTTGATTATTTGTAAAATTAATATGGATCCTACCAAATGTGATAAGTTTCCCACCTCCAAAAAAAACCAAAGTTGAAGCATGTTCCAAAACTCTAGCTCAAACAGCCTAATAGAGAAATAAATAATCTATCCCTCTAGCAATATAGGTCTTATAAAAAAGCCTATACTTTGGCTCCAGGTCTCAAGTGTATAAATACAAACCACAAGACTTTGGTCTGTAATCTTACTGTTTTCCTCTTGGTGGAAACAGAGATGATAAGAAACCACCTTCTGTTCTCTCAGCCCTCCCGATACATCTATCCCTCTTTCCATGATCAAGTTTTCTGAAATACTTCCTAAGCAGTGGATTATAAAGTTATAAAGAACCAAACATGGTGTGCAAGGGCAGAGTTGTACTCTGTTTCCCATAAGAGCACAAGATTACCTCTTTTCCTGGTGTTATTCATCTAGTCAAATATCTTGTGGTACTATAAGATGAGCAGGAAGGAAAGACACAGCTCTTGGGGCACACACAGCCTCCCAGTCTCTAGCAACTCATTTTGCAACAACCTCACATACTAGAGACGTCACCTGGACAAATACCCATCTTCATTTTTGTATTTGACAAAAAAAATTAATTCCTTCAATCTCTCTTTGAAGCACAATTTCTTACTCACTGGATCACCCCTGTCTCTCTCTTCTGTATAATTTCTAATTCGCCCCACAGGAGGAGAAATATTAAAATGTTTTCTGAGCTATAAGGAGTTAACATGCAAATATATATAGGACTTTACTAAAATCATATGTGCAACGTTTTATTTTATTAAGCTTAATGCATTTTCTTCTGTTATATAACTTAGGGTGTTGCACAACTGAGTCTATAAAGTGTGGGTGTTCTGAAGATAGGAATTTTTAGGCTTATTGTCTAAACAAGGCTCAAATTAGGCTGAGAATAATTTATATGATTACAAATACCAGAATATCGATTAGAACAAGATTTTTCTTCCCTTCTTCCATCTAATAAAGCACGAGATTAGATCAGTGAGGGGCTATTACTCCAGTACTGATTCAACAGTTTCTTTCCCCTTACTTTCACTCTTCATCCCAGTGTTCTCAAAACATACACTGGTGAGGAAAGTTCATACCCTGGAAGTTCAGTGTTTCATGTTTGGCCAAAGCAAAGTTAGGCTATTAAAGTAAAATGTCAAGATAATTTGCTTTTTAATGATCTAACATAATTGGACGCAGGGCTTCAGATACGAACTAACTTCAAAGCTGGTAAAAAAAGTAATCTCAGCACAAAGGTGCTGTTGACACATTTTTACTTTCAAATTCTTCTTTCAAATACTTTTCATGAATGTAATAATGATGATTTGAAAGTTTATAGGGATTTGCTGTAATTACTCATTAAAAAAGCATGGACATAATGGCTAATCTGTGACCATTGGAAAGTCAGGTTGGCCTCCAGTAACTGGTAACTATATTGCAAAACTAGGAAAATATGGGAAAACAAATATTCAGTTTCAATTCTGTGCATTTTCACTGCTTCCAATTTTTCGTACTGTTGTTGCAGTAAACTAGTAATTTATGTACATCGTGCTTGGCTTCTACTGAGGTGAATGAGTACCTGAGAGAGAGGTTTTGTTGTTGGTAGTCAAGTAATCCTTCTTAATATATGCAGCTTTTTAATTTTGGGTTTTTTGAGTGTCAATCAGACCCTGAGCTCATGACAAATTCAAACACATTTGTTTGCTTGTCTGTTTGTTTCTTTATAAATATTGGTCTGGGTTTGGTTTTGTTTGGTTTGGTTCTTTCTACACAAGAAGTAAAAAAAAATTAGAATAAAAAAATCAGACACTCAGACACCTTTGAAGCAAGGAATTTTCAATATTTACCTTTCCTCCACATTTTTTCACTCTTTTAATAAGCTTTTATTGGTTTTACATAACTATATATCAATCTGTGACTTCAAGGATAAAGCTCTATTTGTTTATATGGCTCAGATAAAAATATTTTATTATTTTCTTCATTGTTGCTTAGTCCTGGCTTGGACTTCCACTTAGACCTTCCAATCTACTTCTGGCAATATGTACAGAACAGGTGGCATCTTTTCACATTAGTGTCTCTATAGGAAAACTGTCAGCCCTTATTTTTTTGGTAAATTTTTAGGGAAAAAAAGGTACCACTAAAACCCCTTTTATGCAGTCCCAAGTCAGTCTTCTTTCTGCTGTAGGTTCCTTTTTAGGAGGAAAATTTAATTTCTCTGGTTTTCCTCTTAACAAGGGCATTGTTTGTGATCTAGTAACAGATCTAACTATCCACTCTATTACCTTTCCCACGGGTAAAATTCTTGCGGATTGATAATCCCTTTAATTTCCTGTTTTTTAATGAATGGATTTTATATAACTGTTCATTAGTGTAATCGTTGTTGATTTTTATTTTTCACTTCATTATTTCTCCAACAAAACTTTCGCCACTGTTACTTCCTTAGCAAAACAGAGTAAATTAATCTCAACATCTGGGAAAACTCTTTGTAGGTGAGCATAGGTAAGGTGTAAGACACTCCTTATGTTACAAATCTTGCTTATGCTCACCTGAAAACTGAGCTCAGAATGCCTGAGGATACATTTAGGGGGTATTTAACTGACATTTAGAGACATCAAGCTCTTTAATCTCTACAAGATACCTCTTTGACATGACACTCTGTTCATGCTATTAGTGTTCCCTGAGTCCTAATTTGATAGAAACAGACTGAGAGCAGGAGAGCTCTGATGTGCCACTAACAAGTTTGAGCTTAAATGAGAGCTGAAATAGCAGTCCTGAATTAGTCCAATGCTAATAACCTTGGTTGTTCATTCATTCCTAATTGATAGTCTTAGAAATGGCTCCTCTTAGTTTGAGCATCAAGCAAGTACCATAAAGAAGCATTCTGTCTCCCTAAAGGCTTGTTACAATTTTCCCACTTGTTTTTAATTTACATATCAGTCACAGAGACACTGGTGCTGATCTCCTGAGCAACTTCTATGCAACTTCAGAAGAGGAAAAAAAGGATCGTAGGGCTGGAATAAAGGCAGACACTTCAAAGCCTGAATATGAATAGCTGGCAGACCAATAAGATGAGGATATATAATAATCACTTTATGTTTAGAGATGCTTAAACTTCTGTGACACATTTATTGTGCAGTTTGAAATCCTGGCATGAACCTCGCATGGAGATGTTAAACCAGCAGCAGAAGCTCTATTAGAAGTTGTGGCTGTTTACTCTTTGTCAATAAAGGCCAGTCACAAACACCATGAATTTCATATTATTGCTCTTTCTAATCTGTAGTAGGGGATTTAAGAGTTTATAAATGGAATCAATCTAGTGAGGCTATTACAGAAATAGAAAGCTGCAATAAAGTTGTATTTTCCTCTGTATTGCTATATTTTCTCTATTTTTCTCTCTATTTTCTGTTTCCACTGGCTTGTTTGCTTATTATTTATTCTGTGTCAGTGTCATTTACACAATGCTATGCTGTATCTTTATTTGGATATCACACAGCATCTGATCCCAGGACCAACTACAAAAAGCTACAATTATTTGAAGCAAAGCTAACATTTACCAGAATAGGATTATATTAAAAATTTGAATGTATTCCTGTCTAAAATTTCCATGGGCACTTTGTTAATCAGGATTTTCATCAAAATTGGATGGTTAATTGTAGTGCTGGGACAGAATTTGATTATGTACTCCTTGATCTCTGTGGTGAGCACTTGCATAGGGTACACAAAGCACTTCAAAGGGCTGTGTGTTGGAGAGGAAACCCTCCCCACCAGGAGGAAGGTTGGAGCAGTCAGTGGCGCTCACCTGAGCGCAAGACTGACAATCCCAAGGCCCTTTGGTAGAAAAGACTGCCAGGGTGATGAAGAGGGATTAGGGAGGTACTACATGAGGACTGTAGGGGCTGTGATGAGGATGGAGCAGAGTGCTTGAGGTGGAGAGGAGGAATGGGTTTGAGTAGATGGAAGGAAACTGCTAATGACCTCAGAGGTGTGTGTGTGGTACTGGAAGGGGTCAGTGGAGATTTCAGCTCCTTTGAGAAAGAGAATGACATTAAGTAAGCATCAGTGAAGTTTGAAGAGCTCTGAGTGTACAAAAGAAAGTTATCAAAGAGCTGTGGAAGCCTGGCAGGGCAGGCAGATCTCATTCCCACTTTTTTCTCCCCTCCTCACTCATGCATTCCACTGTATTTCTTTTCTTGGGATTCCTGTCTGCTTTCCCTCTTCCCTAGACTCAGAAGCCATACTCCTCACTCACACCCATCCCAGCACCTGGCCTCAGGCAGCTACCCTTCAGTCCTGTAAAACACAAAGGTTCCACTGCTTCCCTGCATCTGGGCCCTCCTTGATCTGCTGCACCTTCTGGTTTGGAGGAAAGGGATGGAGCAGGGATGGTCTGCTGGATGGAGACTAGAGAGTGAGGTCTTTCTGCTGCTCTCATTCCCAAAGACAGAGGTGCAGTAGTGACATCTATTTCTGCCAGGACATCTATTTTTGCTGCCTCAGTCTTTAGCCTCTGCTTTAGCAACAACATCCAGAGAACACAAGAGTTTCACAAGCAGGAGGTGGGGATTGGCATGGGCAGTGTGTAGTCTGTTGGCCACTGAATCTAACCATTAACCAGTAATGATCCATTTCAACAGAAATCAGTGATCAGAAGGAGTACATTACTTACATGGGGTAAGCGTAAGAATGGCAATGCAAAAACCTGTCAATCCTAAATTATTTTTCTCTGTATGGTGCTTGTGCTTAATTGGTTGAATGTAGTTAACAATGCTTGGGTATCTCCTACAATTTTATTTTCTGTGTGGGAATGTTCAACCCAAAGAGTCTTTCTGATGTTACTAAACTCCACTTTTCTGCTTCGTGCTAAAACCTCTCTACTGAAGCAAGGTCATTTCTGGCTGTGGAAAAGCTTCACACCAGCATGGTTCAAAGGACTTACTGTGGCCCAGATTAGAAAGGCATTCAGTTGCTTACAGATGGAAACTGGCACGTAAGACATCAAAGCCCCTAGCTCCCACTGATTCACTGATACATTTTTAAATACCTTCAGATCAAAAAGGCTAAATCCACCAAGGAACCTAGATCCTACTTGGAAATTAGGATGTGTACTTTCAAAATTAAATTGCTATTAGAAATTTCAGAAATTCGGAGTAACTGTGTCGTTATTCCCAAGGTGCTTAAATTCTGCTGATTTTCATCCATAACAGCCCCTCTGTGACTCTTGCTGTCTGGCATTCACAAAATTCTGGGTATGCCAAGGAGATCCAGATGTATTCACAAACTAAATACCTAAAACACCTCCTACACTAATCATTCACAGACCACACATTACTCAGGCAAAAGAGAAGGAGATGCACACCTTCCACAACAGCACACCTCTGAGGCCACCTAATCCCCTTGACACATAAGACCTTCCCCTGCAGAACTGGAACAGATGCTGCAGCTGCATTCCTCTTCGCTCAAGTGAATACACAAACAATGTGTTCCAGTCTGTGGTGCTCCTGGGCTCCGTGGTGATGATGGGAAATCGACTGTCCCTCACTGCAATTCCTTTCTGATTTTTGGTTGACTTGGGGCCTCCTAGGATTTTCTTCTAGGTGCACAGTGTGGTTCCTACAGGTCACTGCACTGTTTAAAGGTTAGGCTTTGTCGTGCATATTACTGAATTTTCCAAATTCTCTCCAGGCAATTTCCCAAATGGCCAATTTTAGCACTTTGGCTGCCTTAACTCCCAGCTGACTTCTTCCAAGTCCACTAAACCTGTGTGTGCCTGGCCCTCTCCTGATTACTAGGGTTGTCTGCCTGTGCTGACACAGTGACACTGGAAGGCACTCACTTCTTTCACCTGACCCTTTCCAAAGAGTGAGACATGCAGTATGGGAAACTGTGCTTTGCAGCAACCCTCAGCATCCTGTGGGTGTGGGATTTGGGGCTTCCTCCTCAGTACCTGTGGGATTTGTCTACAACACGTGGGAACTGATAAACGTTTTAACCACTGCAGCTATGTCCAGCAAGGATGATAAGCTAAGGCATTCTGCTCCCTATGCTCATAGCCCAGCTATGGTCAATAATGTGGTCTAAGATCAACGTCAGGTCATGAACAGTGCACATAATGTGCCAGCCGTTCAATTGTCTCTGCTGTGGGAGCAATAACCTCTGGCAGAGAGAAATGATGGGCAGCTGGGGATGGATGATAACCTTCCAAATTGCTCTAACATACGTTTGGAAAGCCTATAAATCTGAATCCATGAATACAAATTCTCTGCCACGAAGAGTAACTGCAAGTGCCTAACAGAGGGTTTTTTTCCTGTATTGCAGATTGCCAAAGGCAGCCATTCAGTGTCATGTGCCATGGGCCAAGAGACACATATTTCCTTCAAGTCAACCAACCCACAGCTGTCCTTTCTCTCATCTTCGCTCTTTTGAGTAAGAGCAACTGAACTCTGGCTCTGTAGTCAGGTTTTTTTGTTGCTCTGGCCAAGACTGAGGCCTGATTTCTGTCTAGATGGGGAATTCTGCTCTGGAAATATTTTCAGAATGTACATTAATTGAGGGATGGAGTAATCCAACTTCATTTTGACCTCACAAAGTCTGAGTTTTCGTATCAATTAGACATTTTTTGTTATCTGCCTGTGATGAGTATACAGATGCACCTATATTTATAAAAATGAATTGTGATGCCCTGACCTTATATCCCTTGAAGTAGTGGCTAAACCACAGCGTTGTCAATGCTGAGATCTGGGTTCGATTCCCGGTTACGACACTCCCCGGGCAGATGGAGCTCGCTAGCCCTGTAAGGCAATCCATCTACGTCCTGAGGACCTCGCTGCCACCGTCCAAGCGTGCTTGGCCCCGGCAGATGAACCTCAGGATTAAAGGGGCTCAGTTCCGCGCACACTGTGTCTCACCTAAAAATCCAATGCGCAGGCTGGAAGGTGTAAAGACCTTCCCCGGTTCTTCATTCGCGAAGAGACTGGCCATTTGTTTTTGTTTTTTATCCCTTGAAGCAGTTTAACATCTCTTACTCAGATGTAGTGGTCCCCTGAAAGCAGTGATCAGTGACACTTTAAGTTGTGGTCCCTACTGTTCCAGCCCTACCATAAAAGGATTAACAGTGTGCAGAATCCCAATTTTAATTTCATTTGGGATAAGACCCAAAGAAGCTGTTCTTTATTGGGCTCCACACAATCTCTGAAAATATCAAGATTTTTACTTCAGGACCAGTTCAATAAATCAGAAATATCAATATTTCAAAGTTTGCTTCACAGCTATAAAATGTTAAAGAAAGTGTGGATTTAAGTAGTAAGTTGATAAAACATACTTCTTTATAAAATAAAGAATAAGAAAGCAAAGGTGTTATTCAAGCAACAGGTCTATTACTTTCCAGCTCCTTGACACTTTTCATATCCAAGTGCCCACAGAATAAACACACACTATTATTTTGTATTTAACAACCTCTTTCAGTTACATGTTTAGGAAATTTGGGTTCATTTATGTTGTTTTCATTTAATTTTATTTATAATTAATTCTATTGTCAGACAAATGTCACTCTTGCTTTCCCTTGTCATTACTTGTTTCTTTTGGAGTTTTATCACAACTTTGTCCTATCTTGTTTTTGAAAGGCCCCACTTTTCCCTGACTATATAAAGCATTTTTGTGATGAAAGATCGGATAAATGAATTGTAAGACAAAGTTAAACCAGTGGGAGTCCACTCTGAATATAGACTACTAGGGAGGCAACTACAATGTTACTCTTAACAGTTATGATTTATTTGATTTTGGTTTCTCTTGTGCAAAAATGAACTAAGCTGTTTTCATGCTTCTGAGAGTAATTTTGATCTTGACTTATTCTTCTCAGACACCACGAAGTGCAATAAACACTTCTGATATGTTGCCCAGTCTGGGGGAATTGTTTCTGTCTCGACTTTTATAGATGTTGATCACCTCCATATAACAAAGAGGTATAAAGTACTGCAAAATAACCCCGTTTATGAAAGGTATAAAAATGGCCTTGTTGAGTCCATAAGGGCAAGCCAAACCTCCAATAAATAAAATGTTTCCCAAAGGCTGGAAGGACAAGCACAAATAGGAAAGATTGTACTCCACATATCTCACTGCTGTAGCTACAAGAATGAGTCTGAGCCTATTTCAAACGTCCACATTCATAGACATTTCTTGAGGAGGGATGAGGTGCCTAGGGCTAGTCTGTTACTGTAAATGAAGAGAAACTCTGCTAACAGTATTTACCTCACTATATGTCTCTTTTAGTAACCATCATCATTGCTGAAACAAACTACAATTACTATTGTCTTCAGTGGGAAACACTGCAGTTGGGAGGATGACCCATTTGGGAAGGGTTGTAGAACAGGGGGTAAGGTGTTATCTCTAAGGTGTGCCTTACAAATGCTCAGCATTCAAGAATAAAGTAGACTTCACCTCCACTGATAACCTGAGGGGCAGTTAGGAGTCCTTCTTCAGAAGAGGACTAGTGCACTGCATGGCAGTCTGCTGAATATTTATTTTCCAACTGAAAGGAAGGCATCCTGAAGGAAGAATCTGGGAAATAGCTCAACTGAATGGTTAATGCTTCTCTAACTGCAGAAAGGAGAACTCCTGCCCAGAAGCAGCTGAGCGTAGCGGCAGCTGATTGGCAGCTTTCCTGGTGTATTGGATAAGGGCCATTCCACGCTTATTTTTTCAAGGTAAATAACTTCTTTTGGAGTCTTGTTCAGGTTGTAAACATAGAAGGGTCTTGAATCAGGACAATACCTGAATACAAAAGATTAAAGAAATTCTTAGTCAGGACAGTGCTTTCCTGTGTTCTAAGTAGTACACCTAACGGGTCTATTTTCTTTAACTGGATTAAGGCTATGATGCACAGTACTGCCAATCCCATCTTCAAAATTCATGTAATTGGAAAAACATCCGAGTTGTTTAAAAGTCACAAGATTGTAAATCTTTCATTTTTTATTTACTTGCTATTTTATTCTTTAGGCTACATTTCTGAAGCAGCTTCAAACCTTTCCATGAGATCAGAAGGGCTCAAAATGTACTCAGAAATGAAGATTTCTTTGCAGTTTCTTGCTGGTAGCATTTGGGACTTGAAGAGAAAGCATCAACAGTTGCGGTACTTGCAATAACTTTACAAGAATTGGCAGAGCTGCCTCTGCCTCTTCTAAATTTCAACTTCCATGTTTCAAAATTTTCAGCCTGAAAGCAAAAATAACTAGAAAAAAAGGACATAACCATTTCACATATGTGGGTGTGTACAACCTATGTCATAGGGTTTTCTTCTGAACACTCTCAGCAACCACAGCTGTCTTGGCTAATGGTTCTTTTTTAACAGAACTATTTATTCCCCTCCCTCTAACTGCAAAAGCAATTTTAGATGTATCTTTTCTTTCTTCTTCCAAGATACATAGAGTATCTCACCCTATGAGGGAAGCAGATCAGCTAAAAAGAGACAAAACATGTCATATCTCATGTAAAAAAACCCTATGCTATTTGACAAAACCTGTATATTTCTTTAGTCATCTAAAATTAAAGCAAGAATGACAAAAGACAGCTGCAGTAGAGGAGAAGAAAAAAAAGAAATCAAAGAAGAGAACATGAGGTTGACTGTACAATGGATATATATTGACAGACCGAGAAAATTTGGGCTCAGGACTCACACAGAGAAAAAAGAAAGGAGAATCAAAGTGATTGTAAGGATAATACAGTTTTACCAATCTTTCCTTAGGATTCAAGCTGGGATTGCTGCTCTGGACTGCATCAAGGTTAGATAGGGAACAGAGAGACCTATGAAACTCGCTGATGTCCTGTTTGACTTACTGGGTCTATGAATAGGTGCATCCCAAGAGCCAGCCACCACCCTCACACAATGCGTAGTGTTGTTGAGGACTTAAAATTACATGCTCTTGACAGCTTCCTAAGGCACTCTGCCAGTATTGCTGGTGATATAAAAGCTGGAGAAGGCTCAGAAAGTATGTGAGGGGGAAATGTTCACCAATTGGCTTCAGTAAGCTCACTCAGGTCCCTGCAATGATGGTTTCAGGGATGCAGACGATGCAATGGATACTGTCAGTCACATCTGAGAATCTGAAGGTTAGTGAGCCTCCAAAGGCGATTTCAATACTGGATGTTATTTAATTTCCCCTGGGTAATACCAAAATGGGTATTTGTCAGTACAAATCCCCCCAAGGGGATTTGTGAGCAAAGAATGTGAGAGGTAAACATTTTGCCTTCTACAGCACGAGTTAAACAGTGGCTATTCTGCCTCTGGATTTGCTCCTGGACAGCTTAACTCTTCTCTCTCTCATGTTTCATGGCAATGCCATGATTTATTTGGAATGATGACAGAGGAAGATTTATGATTATATTTCCGGAACATCCAGTGCAGAAAAAAACACTGAAAACAGATTGGAGGAGTTGAGCTGTGCATCTCAGCAGCCTTTAGTCAGTCCCTCTTGAAACTGAAAACAGACACAGAGAACAGCTGCAGTTGCTTCAACTGAATTCACTGTGAGATGTAGGGAGTGCTGCAGGAGGGGAGTGAGGTGTTTACCTTGGTTTAAGAGAATACTGGTTTTCAAATTTTGATTCCTTATTTCATGCTGGGCAGTGATCCCTCTGTGATAGCAGTGGGAAATGTCAAGCAACTGAGATCAATCAGGCATGATCAGCATTATGATTTGATTTTCTAGGGACAATGTCAGCAGTGTGTGATAGGAATTCATTAAACAAGAAAATAAAAAAAGTTTATGCCTTGAGGGACAGTTCCTCAACAATCTCCAGCTCATCTGATCCCAGATTTCAACACTAACACATTCTAATATACCCTCCAGACACCCACTAAATTTCACGGTGTTTGAAATAAGCAGTGGATTTTTAGCACATTTAAACAGAAACAATTTCCCATCCTTAATTACAGTAAAGGTTTTTTTTTAGTGTGTTTTTTTTTTTTTTCCCTCCTGTTTGTGGTTACAATAGACCAAGTTAAGGCTGATCCAACTGAAAATTAAACTTAAGAGCTGTAATATAATAACTTATTTTGGTTCTTACTATTGCTGTTATATGTAGGGACATACAGAATGTAAATTATATGCAGAACAAATTGTCATCCATTAATTCAAATGCCAGATAGATAGTTTGTGAGATTCCCCCCCCCCCCAAACACACACCCCATTACTTACTTGCTCTTCTACTCTCCAGGGGGGAAAAGAAATATCTAAAAAAAATTAAAAATAGATCCCCCAATTTCAACCTTTTACTTAAATATAGTACATTTTTAGGGGATGTGATTTGCCTTTCTTCTCTCAGCATTATGACGCAGCAAATGGACATCAAAACTGCAACTGATAATTGTCTCAAGAGGTTGTGATACCTGATGAAAACAAGTAAGTAGTAATAAGCATGCCTTGGAACACTTAACAATATATAAAAGAAATATCTTGTCAGCATTTTCTGCAAGACAAAATCACCCTCTGATGAGGGAGGGTGGAGAGCTCTTCCACATTTTTAGCCTTTTCTCTGAGCTGGTAGAAAGACTGACAAGAAATAGGGAGCAGTGAAGAAGCACTCTGCTTCTGTGGGATATTTAGAACATGGTGGACAAGGAAAGAAAAAAAGGTGCAGCAGAAAATGTTGAGTAAGGAGAAGGCACAGTGTTTGATACTTAAGGAATCTTAAAGGTGAGAGGGAATCTCTGCCAAAAGGGACTATTTGGCAGAGGGGATTATACAGTCTCCAGGACTTTTGGTCCTTTCATTATTTAGTGCCAGCTTAATACCTTTATTCGAGCAACTCTTCATTCCTGAGAAAAAGTACTTGTTCACCATGCAAAGTACAACAGTCACATCATCAGGAAACCTGGTAACAATATTCAACTGTGTAAACCCAACTCTGATCCAGAAATTTTAATGACTGTAGCAGAACAAAGCCCTAAAAATAAGTTCATTAAAATAATGCTTTTTGTGACTGCCTAATGCATTCTCTTCAATCAACATACTTCTTATTTGACTGAATTTCAGTAATTTTTGAGTTCTATAGATTTATACAAAAGTTCCATAGCTATTTAACATTGTTCACCTTCTTTCATTTTTGCAAAACACCATAAAACACCATATTTTCCTTAACCCTACTGAAAAAACTGACATGGTCAAAACTACAAAAAAAAAAAAAATCCCTGCCGTTGATAATTACCACACAGTTCTTCCAGCTGACAAATTCTGCACCATTGACTACCTACTGAGATGCAATCAAAATTAAATGGGTGGAAATAACTCTGAAGTGGCAGCTTTAAGCTCTAGCAAAGGAGCACAAAGCCTTATTTTCATGACAGCATAGAAAATTGCCTTCTGGTTCAAACTAATAATCCATTTCACCTCCAGCAGTGGCAATGGGAAATGTTGTTTGGGGACAACTCATGATCCTGCCTCTCTGCAGTTCACCCCCATTATATCCTTCCACTACCTGCCACTACACTAAAGATGCCAGCAAGTATGTTCCTACCTCTTCATTTTAGTGTCTCTTTATGGATTTGCTGCTGTGGAATTTTTCTGCTTTTTCCTTTTTTTAACTTGATGGTACTGTGGAACTCCACAGCTTCCTGTGACAGCAGATTTCAGAAGGTAGAGTAGATAGTGGTACTAAAAAAAGGACTTTCTTTTGCAGGTTATTAACTAATGTCCAACACTTTCAGTGAGTGCCCATAGGACACGACAGGACTTGGGAAACAATAGCTCTGTATTTTCTTTATACAGTGTTTCCATGATTTTATAAACCTTACCATACCCCACTTAGCCTGGGGGAGGAATAAGATCATAAAAAGTCCCAGCCTTTTCTGATTCCCTGTAAAGGCAGCTACTCCATCCTTTAATCATCTTAGTTGCTTTTCTCTTCGTTATCTGTAATTTCCCTATGTCCCTCTTAAAACGTGTAAATTGGATTGTACACAGTGTTCAAGATGTGGATGCACTAAGGTTTTATATTTCCTGGTTTGCTCTTACTATCCTTTTTTGAGAACACCCAAAATTTTTTTGGCATTTTTGGCTGCTGTTGGAAGTCAAGTAGATAAGTTTAGAGACCTGCAGGTCTCTCCTGAGCTTCAGCTGCCAGTTTTCAGTTCAACACTTTGTAAACACAGCTTAGATTATTCTCCCTAGATGCACCATCTACACAAGAACTCATCACTTTTTACTGCACTCACTCTGCTGTGTATCATCTCTCTAGAGCTCATTACTCTGTATATGTCATTTGACTCCCTGTAGGAGTTCAGTATCATCTGTGAACTGACACATACACCTGTATCCCTTTCTTCTGCAGGTTATTGATGAAGATCTTAAATAAAACGAATTCCCTACAATATTGCTACTGCTTACTCTTCTTTATCCTGAAAAGTGACAAAGAATTCCTTTGCTTTCTACTCAGCAGCTTTCAAATTATATAAGCATCAGTCCCATGGCAACTTCTTTTCTTTAGTAGCTTTCTGCTAGGCATCTTATCACGGGTTTGTTGAAAATCCAAACAAAATATATCTTTGACATATAGGTAACTTGTAGAACTTCAGAAAACTAGTGAAGCAGGATTTCCCTTTGCAGGATTTCCCTTTACAGGATTTATATAGTGCAGTGAAGGCCACCACTGGTATAGAGAAATGGTATTAAATCCTGCACTAATCCAAGTGTTGGCTGCCAGAAGCTGTTTCTGAGCAGTAAAAAGATGAGAGGGATGGCTTCTTTCTATATTGACTTGATCCTTTGAATGTCTACCTAGGGCGGAAAAGCTTAGACCAAAACAGCCCTAGGGAAGAGATGCTACAAAATTTGCAATAAACCAAAACAGATCTGCTTTGGATAGACCAAAAGAAAGTCCAGCGTCTGTAGAAGCCTTCTCAGTATGGACACTTTCTCCCCTACAGGCTCCAGGCTAGTTAGCTAGTAAGGAGCTCCAATTTTAAACAATAACGAGAAGATCAATGTCAGAATTTCCAAAACAGAAGGTAAATTTGGAGTGGATAAGTCTGATAGGGTAGATGTCCTCTGACCCTAAACATCTGAAAAGCAGAAGACATAAAGGCTTTCCCTGCAGAGCTTCTGGGCTGGCCCCTCTGGAGCTATTTCTGCAATCCCAGATCCTTATATGTTTAGTTTCACTGGTCTCTTTTTGACTGGTTTTCTACAGAAGAAGACGCTATTCATGAAAGGCAGACAGCGAGGCAGCTGCAGGCTGTCATCAGCCACAAAGGTGAGTCTGGGATCTTGACGCTTTTCCCCCAGACTGAGTACCTGTTTTAAGCTGTGGGCCTTGCAGTGAAGTACTGCTTAACACCAAAGTCAAGACCTCTTTCCTTAAAACAAAGGTTGATAGCAGAAATCAAGCCCTGATTTTAAATTGGCCTTTCTTACATCACCATCCCAATACCTTCTGAACTATAACACATGTATATGGTATAAACTTTAGGGTAAAAAATGTGGATTAGATCTGGAATTGATTAATAATTCACCAGTGTAGCACTGGTAGATTCCTTTGTACAGAATCAGAAGTTTCTGGGCTAAGCTCCCCTAGGATTATTAAAATAGCAATAAGGTAAAGTCTGCTATATATTCACAAAAGCCTAATTTTTAAGTTTAAAATTCTTTTTCTCCCCTTCATTTAGCTTGGTATTATTTATTAATTTATGATACATTAAAGTTTTACTAACATGAACCCTATTTGGTATATATAGATGTCTTCCACAGAAAGGCAGATTATTGTTCTATTTATATTTATAAATTGACAGTTACATTTGACATGGGAATTATTGAAAAATAATGTTTCATATTATAGTTCACTTTATACCTGCAATCATATTTATAAATGTGTGATGTAGCATTAGTGCACTGTTCTACTGAGCTTTCCAGAAAAAAGAGAACTGTCATCTATATTATTTTTTCTTAATTAGGAATGTTTTTTCTATTATCTGTGTAAAAGTTCACAAAGAAGCATAACCAAAAAGGGAATATTTCTCACTAGCAACTATTAGTAGTTTATTACAATATTGCAATAGTAAAACTTTCATAGATTTCCTTAGGAGTCAAACTAAATTGTACACCTCCAAATAAAGATGGTACTGGAGATGCATGTGTTTAGTGCATTTGGTAACAAGTGGATTCTGTGAGCCACTGCTGTAGCAAGAGATTAAAACCTTACTTTACCTGAAGAGAAGTTTGTGTGGTGAAGCCCTTCTATGCTCAAGCTCACGAATTTATTGCCTTATGCTGCAAAGTATCTCTGCAAAAGAGTATTTGATACTCAGGTTTCTTTACAAAAATAACATCTTTTCACTGCAATAAAAGTAAGGAGGAGATATATAAGGATATGTTTAAGCTCGACAGTTTCCAGATTCCCACAAGTAACAGATTCCAGGTTTGGTAGCTCCTGAAGGCAGCCTAGACCAACTGCCTTCATTAGCTAGAAGTCCTGTTCTGCTCTGTTCAAACCTCTGATTTCAGTGGGAATAGAGTAGAACTTTTCACTCACATGTTCTAAGGAGTTGAGGTTTGCTTAGAAGCCCTTGACATTTCAAGGAGTGAACTGTAGGCTTTATGCCTCCTGGCAGAAGGCACTCACACAACTCCAAAAGAGCAAATAAATGGTTTCCAAGGGAGATCCAAGTTGTTTTACACTGATGGTTTTTATATCATTTTAGAGTATACGACCTCAGGCTGGCCTGAAAATATGGCACAGAAGTTCCCAACAGCCTCCCACTTATTCTTGGACTTTTGCAGAGTTAGGCCGATTCATGTTTATTTATAATCTGGAAATACCTTTTTAGGGGGCTATGTTCTACCTACTTCATAGTTTGAATTTTATTTTTAAAATCTGAGAGAATGAGATGAACTATTGAAGTAAATCTGTTCTAGGGAAAAACATACAGAACATACAGAAATGACTGGGGTTTTTTTGGTTGTTTTGGTGTTTTTTTGTTGTGGGTGTTTTTTTTTTTTTTGTTTGTTTGTTTTTTTTTGACACAGGGATATCTGTTCTCTTTAGCTGCTGGTCAGAAATAATACTTACCTAAGAAAATATCAGGTGCAAACCTCTGCCAGAGTACAAATAATTTTAAATTGTGAGGTTAGGATTTTCAGTGGTGGCTGAGAAGACAGATACACAATTTTTTTAGGTTTAAGGGAAAGGTTCCAGAAACCTGAGGTGTAACACTCATGCTAATACTTAGATGCATAGTATAAGATAAAATGTTAAGGACTGTTTGGAGAAAAAATTGTGTTATTTTGTTCAATGCTTCTGCCTTTTGTCTCTGAAAAGGCAAATCAATTAAACCACCGACCTTTCTTAGGTATGATTTTTTAGGAAGTCATAATGTGGTAGAAAATCTAACAAAAACTACACAAGGACTTATCAATTCCTTTAATGATATTCACTACTTTCCCACTATGTAGGCCAGATATATTTGCACTATAAAGAACAGAACTGTAACGTTAAAAACATGCAAAACTACATGGCAATTAATCTTTGCTGAGGAGAGAAATGGGGTGTTAAAGAAGCAATGTGCTAAATTTTGCTCTCAAATGTGAGGCAAAAGTAAAGACTCAATAAAAAAGATCTCTGTTCTTCCACACACAGACATTAACTGCATTTTCTTCTTTTTTGGTGGTGAACAAAATTTTCTATTAGAAGAGAGAAGAGTGCATCTGATATTCCCAGGAGGAGAAGTTAACAGCAGAAACAGGTACATACAGAACCTTGTTTGTGAGATGATATTGGTAGGAAGGTACTAGGGGTTAAAGAAGACAGGAATGGATGGCAGCGTCCCGTGTCCTGACTTGCAGGAATCAATGCTGGAAGAAAGCTAGAATCACAGGGAAGGCTTCAGAATAAAGAGGGAGGGTGAAGGGGTAAGAGTCACAAACTAGATTTTTTCTACATAACAGAAAAGCCAGGATAAGGTAGTATGTGTGGAGGTACACAGAACAGTGTGGTCTCTAGTCAGTCTACAAAACTCTGCTGCAGAATCTATAGAGGAATCTGCTTTTTCTGAATCTCCTCACTGGAACCCATTGATAGGAAGATATGGTATTAATTTCATATAATGGCAGATCCATCTAAACCTGCCATCATCTACAGTGTTAAGTAAAGAATTAGGGCACTGTGTGAATGTGCAAGATTGGCAATACAACAAAAAATTTTATGGATAATAATATGTGTTTACAGATTAAAACCACCATTTCCCCACCCCCCTACCCCCCCCTTTTTGACAATTTTGATATTTTAGCCTGGGATATAGAAAATAATATCTAGGAGAAAGGAGGTCTATACCAGGAACTTCTCTGGGAGAACTACTTTGGCCAGTTTCTGCATACACATCAGCTCCAAAAGTCTTCGTGAACAACAAGACATTCTGTAAGGACAAATTTGATATAATCTGCAAAGCATTAAGGCCCCAACCCTGTATAAATTGTGTACCTGGAATCAATTGACACTGGGTGTTTAAATGTCACTGAGAGTTTGGAAAACAACTACTCATATACTAGATTCCAGTCCAGAAGCTGGTGGTGAGAAAATTTACTCACACATCCTCATGATATCATTAGTGACACGTGGAATTACTTTCACTCAAGTTTAGGTACCCACAGTGTACAAAGGATTAGCTGCTGAGGTTCCCACTATTGTTCGAGAAGGTCTTGTAAACAGTTGATGGTGTTTAGGGTGAAATTGATCCAACCAAACATAAGTATTTGTTTTAAGAGGGGATGAAGCAAGTTTGAAACCCCACTGGTTAGACTGAGTAGCTCTCTCCTATAGTAGGATAACTAGCTCGAGTGCAAACACCTCCACCACAGGCAGCCACACAAATCCTCTTGAGATGTTTTTACATTTCCGTGGGGGATCATATATCTCTTACCATTCCCCAGGACCCTGGAATGATCATTCTGCAGCTTGCAGGGCAGGGAGGTGACACTGAAGAGCAGATGAATCTTCCCAGCTCCAACCTGTGAAAACAGCACTGCAGAAAGAGCTTCTTGTTGAGAGAAGGCTGTGGCAGTCAAATGTGCTGGGTGAAGGGAATAGATCTTCAGAGAATGGCTGCAAAATTTCACTGGAGCACGAAGGAGGCTTTCAGCTGATCTGGAAAAGTGGGAGCTGACACATTCCTCTGTGCCGAGCTGGCAGGTATGGATAAGCTGTGTGCACAGATGGTGCTCTGGCTGCTGGTCTCCTAGCTGTGTGCAATCACAGAACAGTTAGCCTTCCAAACATGCCAAACCCCTACCCACTTTTTTCCCAAGCCTATTCCCGTCCCCTCTCCTCCATCCTAAAATACCCCAAGCAATTAAAATGCCATCACTCTCTGCAAAATGTGGGTGTGAATCACAGGCAATTAACAAAGGAAAACCAAGAGTGCATTTAGAAAACTGCCAGTTCAGTTCTGAGTAGGAGGCAGACTCTTTGCAATCAGAGCATTTTTCCAACGTTGAAAAGCTAGGCTGACAAGCTTAACTTGTTCACAAACAGTGCCATCAGTCAAAAATGAGACGCTGAAGTTTCACTGTACTAATAGAAGTGACACCTGTAATGGAAAGCATCCTGTTGGTGTATCAGCAAGGAAGAAGATGAAGCAGTTGAAACTCCTCAACATTTCTGTATACTGGTTGTAGTCATACGATTACAGTTTGAGAAGGGGGCCATACAGGTTTGCTTCACTTTGCCTAAAATGTAGTCCTCCAGAAGTTCCAAAACTGTGACAGAGTGCACAAATGATAAAAGGTATGGAAAGTGCTCTTTTTCTGCTTCTTCAGCAATTTCTTAAAAGTAATTTCTTAAGGCCAAAAAATGCTTACAAAGGAAATCCATTAATTTAGTGCCACGTATGATTATCAAATGACATTATTCCATAAAATGCCACACAGAGGTACAGAATGACTCTGGATGAAGCCAGTGAGTGGTTCAGCACAGCTTGCAAATGTGTAAATGTGGAAAATGAACTGAAATAGTTTGCTGAAAACTTAAGAGAATTAATTCACTTTTAGCAACACAGGGGAAAGATACTCACTTGGATCTTAGCAATTTTGTTGCTGGCCTACAAACTGCAAGTGAAAAAACCTTTCTTTATGTTGGATGACACAGTTTCATGAATCACTGGAAACTGTTTTTAACTGCTTCTTATATTTATGCTCACAACAAAGATTTGTGTTTTACATGGCATTACATGTCAAACAGCATTATCAGAAGGCTGTCTTCATTCATGGATGCCATTATTCATCAAAATAATTAAATTTTTGATAGGTTACTCTCTCTATATTTATTCTCCCAAGCATTTCTTCAGGACCTAGATGCCAACCACATCAACAAACTTCTGCATCTTAATGTAGGCTGGCTGAGCAAAGGTCAAAAGATGCATACAGCAAGTAGATATAGTTGACTCACTTTTGGAAAGCATGTAGATATACACTGCTTTCCCTGCTATTAGACACTGGGGAGTGAAGTGTGTGCAATATTCAAGCTCTAAGCTATATGTAAGAATCTATTCTCTACGATGAATGCCCTAAAATAAACAGTGTGCTTGCCTTGAGAACATACAAAACCTGTAGAAATGGCAACAACTAGTTGTATGCCGAACTTTCAATACCTTAATGAAATGTTAGTGTCCACATTACATTTTAGAGTTTACAGAAGTCTCTGTACTTAAAAAGAAGTTGAATTAAGGGAAAATAGGATTTTATGAGTTTGAAGAAAAAACTGTCTAAAATGCAAGCAACAAAAAAATGCAGTCAAAGGGTTTACTGTTTGTATTTTCAAATCAAATTAAATGTTTGGTCAGCCTCTGAATTCAGATGACAGAAAATAGATCTTAATACAGGTTAAGTATTTCTAGATGAAATCTAGTTGTGAAAAGAGCATAGAAAAACTTGTGAAGAAATGACAATTTTTATATTCTCTGCAGAAGAAGGATAGCATGTTGGTAAAGAGAAGGAATAAGATAGCAAAATATATACTGAGAATATGAAGAAATATATTCTTTATATATGTGTTCATTGCACAAGCATTGCCAATTTGGAACACTGAATGAAGCAGTGGACCTTACAGAAAAATAATGTGTCTATTTACTTACAGGCTGTATCATAGGTATGTAAATACAAATAGCTGTGCTGGTGTTAAATGGACAACTCTAAACCTGTCATTTCTTGGATGAACTAGTCAAGTGTTAGCTTTCTTTGAATGAAACGTGTATGCAATGCACTAGATGCTTTGAGAAGACTTTGTTTGAAACACGGCATTCATCTCTGAAGCCTTGCCTTGTGTGGAAACAGTGCCAAAATCAGTCACAGCCTAAGAGCAAGCAGGCAATTGAACTAAGCCCCTGGTGTGATGGATTCTGAACTAGATGCACTAAACTGATTGTTTAACCAGCACTGGCTGTGAAGTGCTG
>NW_020955859.1:124242-125842 GCF_003031625.1 Empidonax traillii
GAGAAGACTTTGTTTGAAACACGGCATTCATCTCTGAAGCCTTGCCTTGTGTGGAAACAGTGCCAAAATCAGTCACAGCCTAAGAGCAAGCAGGCAATTGAACTAAGCCCCTGGTGTGATGGATTCTGAACTAGATGCACTAAACTGATTGTTTAACCAGCACTGGCTGTGAAGTGCTGCTGTTAGCAACTCGAAGTTGGTACTTATGCACACCTATCAATTTATCTCATTCCCCACTGACCTGTATTTATAGCCTTCATCATCTAAGGCAGACTGATTACACTTTTTAATGTGTACTATTTCTTATTATTGCATTTGGAAAAGAGAGATAAGCAGAACTGAACCTGTGAGACTGAAGCTAAATGAAAAGGGAATAAGAACAAACAACAGTTTATAAACGCATTCAGAAATGTTCACATGTCAATATAACTAGCAACTTCAGTCTTTGGCTACTTAAACACATTTGTTCTGGCCTTTTAAGCGAGTTTTTGTCTTATATAAGTTTACACCGTATGATCTCTGTGTGGGTACCATTTAATAGATTCATGACAGATACTCTTTCTGAAAGTCATGTTTTCAGTTATTATTCTTTTTTCTTTCCATTTTCTTTGCAAGAGATTGTCTATGCTATGAAGAAAATTCCCTGAAATTTGACTCACTCAAGGAAAATCTGCACGATTAAGGACTGACAGAGTTTGGGTCAAGTGAGTGGCATGAAGCACAGCACTGCTTTTAAAGGTCAGTGATCAAGGGGCAGTGGTTTATTTTAAATTCAACTCTTACAGTAAATGAAATAAGGAAATGTTGTCTGGGGGCAGGGGATGGGAGAACTGCTGCCTTTTCTGTTATGCTGATGACAGAAGCCTTATTTGCCACTTCAGCAAATCTGATGTTGGACAATTTAATAGACAAGGACTGGAAACTCCTTCCGAGTTCTACAATTGAAACAAAAGTCATTACTACTTCAAGTTGGGTACTACATGCAGACCTTTATTTTGCTCCTGTGAACTGGTAAATTTATAAGCACCTGACAGAAATGTTTACTGTTCCCCCTGAAAAAATCCTCTGTCTTGAAAAGAATTTGACAAGAAAATTTTCTAACAGTAAAGAGTTGAACAGATACAGCCAGAGGCAAACTATGTATATCAAATATCTTACACCCTGTCATACATCCGTAAGTGTGATTTACACCAGACACAAGATAAATCCAAAAGACATTTTTTTCAAGCTGTTAAGCTAGATTATCAGATTTCACCTTAGTACATATACATATTCATAGCAAAAGCTCATTTATAGGCTTGCCTTAAATAAGAAGCCGAGTTTTAAAGTTCATGTAGCTCATTTATTTAGTGCAAGTCAACTTAGACAGTCTAACTTGCAGTCTATATCAAGATAAAGCAAGCATGTAGCCAACAGGTTGAGAAATAACCATTCCCCTCTATTCTTCAGCTGTGAGACCACATCTGTGGTCACAACTGGTTTAGTTTGGGACTCCCAGTGCTCAAAAGACATTGACAGACTGAAGTAAGTCAAACAAAGTACCGCCAAGATGATTGAGGCTGGGCCACAAAACATTCAAAGCAGGATTGAGAGAACTGAG